>NW_017803046.1:2847397-2913212 GCF_001625305.1 Branchiostoma belcheri | reverse complement strand
GGCCTGAGTGTAATTATAAGGGGTTGGGCCAAACGTGTGTTACTGCGAATTCTGGAGAAGCAGGGCAACATGTTGAAGAGGCTGTTGTTACTGTTCAGCTTGAGTGAGTGTCGATTATCCTTTAATTCCATCGAGTGCAAAATTAGACTATTACCTTTTCTGTGAAGTTGCTGATTCCCAAGGGAGGGGTAAAATGAACCCATGCTGTTGGTTTTATCTGTGGTAATGGACAGTCATGTTATTTTAAAAACCTAATGGACTGATGGGCTATCTATATTGCTATCTTGTAGTTTTGTTACCTTTTTTGTGAAGTTCTGAAATGCCCTGTGTTTTAGCATGTCCAATAGTTTGCCACTACTGAAGAGTGTAAAGACTTAAATATTGCGTAGGACACGAAATAATGACGCGTCGACACTGGTAACCAGACATGATTACACCAGTATATTTGTGCATTTGTACAGTCTACATAAACATCACCTTATTATATCCGAGTCCTGTTGTATTTCATCCTCAACGCGAAGATTTTCGTCTTCAGAAGACGAACGCGTCGTAGTCCCATGTTGTCCTATCTGTAATAGATGTTTTAGACATGACATTACAAATTTCAAATTCTTTCTAAAATCGCATTTTAAAAACCGTATTTATGTTTATTGTACATGTCCACGATTGCTAAGTATATAATGTTGTATTCGTTCCCTGCCGTACGTTTTTTCTGTTCTGGAGCAGTACATTATACTGTGGGGAAAGTGATCCAGTGATGTGTGTTAACGTTATTAAGGAAAAGTTCGCTCACCCCAAGGTTGTGAATAAGTAGAATGAAGATGCCGACAAGGATGAGAAGACCCGTCGTTACTGTTCCTAACTTCTTCTTACACGGAAGGTTCCACATAGTCACCTGTAAGGAAATGTCTCAAACGGACATCTTATAATCGTAGAGTCGGGATAAGCAAAATGTGCTCGATTCTTGTTTAACATTCATTTTCTCTAAATAAAACTGTTTGGAAACTTAAAAAAAAACATTGATGTGTAAGAACAAAACTGTCACTACAGCACGAGTTAATCCTTGCATTATATTAGATGACGTCAAATTAAACATTGGATGCCCCCGGGTAATTTTTCCTACTCTGTGCGCTTAGTTACCCATGAGTCTAACCTTGTTAGCAGTCTCTATAACCGAGGCATTCAGGGTGCTTTTAAAATGCGTTTTTTTTTCTCCCATGACATGTTACTCTGGTTCTTGTGTCGATCCAGTGTCTGCTGAGGACGCAAATCGGCCGTATTGCCGCACAAAAATCAAAGCAAATCGGTTGTAATGCCATAGCAGACTATGACCTCGCTCAGAATGGGATACTAAGCAGTTCAGGGTTGAATAGAATCATCATATTGTCAGAAGTTATGCACGGTGGACAAACAGTAGCTAGTAAGTTACCACGGTCACTGCTCTCAATACACTTAAATGATAGCAGTTTATGAGAGTTGCTTACTTGTAGACAGGTCCTGCAGTGTTGTTAGTCCGCCAGCCCCTCCGAAAATGTCAACTGTTGAGGATTTGTTACATGTATGCACTGGTGGTGGGACTGGTCTGACAAGCTGACTGACACACGCACTGTGTATTTTATGTAACGTGAGGTCAAAAGTGTCCGACGGCAAATGTCAACGTGTCTTTTGGCACTGTATTGTGTAGTGTTAGTCTCCACCAGACTCCTTTTGCAGGATGAATAAATAGAGGGCAAAATGGAGATTCTATCGGCGGCCATCTCCTCTGGCCAATGATATCCCTTTTTAGGCCGATTTCTACTATTCATTCAGCCTACAAAAGGAGTCGGGTGGAGACTAGTGGTGTATTGTATTCTGTTGTGTTGTGTTGAGTTGTGTTGTGTTCAGTGTTGTGCTATGCTGTGCCGTGTATGTGACATGTTTTTCCCTATCACGGTGCTTTCCACCGCTTTCACACACGCTGTGACACAAAACAAGGACGTCATAACAAGTGTCCACACACAGGGGTGCCAAAGAATTCATATGAATGTTACGTAATCCATACGAATTTTACAGAACTCATGGTTGAATAACTTTGAGGGCTTATCCCGCCCTGATTAACCCCAAACTGCACTTACGCGGGCTTCTTTCACGACATATTAGATCAAATGGCAGGGCGAGGCTGAGAATCGGTGGAACCGGTGCTCGCGGCGCAAGTCACCAAATGAATTTGTAAGGATCGTATGTTTCCGCGTAATGGATCGTATTTATTCCGTAAAATTCGTATGTGTCCTAGTACTAGGTCGTATGTATTCCGTAAAATTCGTATGAATTCCATAGAATTCGTATGTAATCTTTGGCACCCCTGACACACTAACCTTCAAATCATCGCTATCCGAATACACACAGTGGCTTGTCACATTTGTGACACCGTATGTTGACAAATACTACGAGAGAAACGCCGGTGTGTAGAAGCCCTAAGCGTTGTACGTACGCTCATCAAAAAGAACAACAACTAGCTTCTCGATACCTGTCGACAAGTTGTAAATATGTCCTTACCTTACCCTGTAGATGTTACACAAGAGTTGGAAAGGGATGTGACAAATTTTAACTCTGGATAGACCGGTTCGAAATTAGGTCAGTTGCTTTATATATAAAAGCATGCACGTGTCTACCCACCCCACCCTAGTAATTTTAGTTGCATTTATTGACAATCAAATAAAAAAAAAACGAAACGGCTCGCCACTGGACGAAATAGCGGTGTTTTAATTGACGTGCGTGACACCTTAAATCAAGTCAACCAATATGTATCACAGTTTTACAGGAATTTTATCTTTCGATCAAAATAGTATTTGTTTTCTTGTTTCAATGCAGCCCGGTTACTGGTATGAGGACTTGATTTCAAACGGGCTCTAAAACCACATGTTGAGTGTGATGGGTTGAAAGCGATCCGATGTGGCCGTGAAGTCTGTTGAAGCAGACATTTACTAGCCTGGTTACCATACCTTTTAGAGCTCCCGAGTCCTACATCCTCCCCGCAAATTATAGCTCCCGAGTCCTACATCCTCTCCGCAAATATTTGCGGGGAGGATGTAGGACCCGGGAGCTATAATAGGTTTTGTAACCAGGCTAGACATTTACCATGTGCCGATGATCCACACCAGATGTAAACTGCGGTGCCCAGACCACACAAATAGCTATAGACTTTTCGTCCTTCAAAACGGATTGCCAACGCTGGGTCTCTTGCGTTTTGACCCGATGCAACTTTAATGCGACAATTGAAGCTCGCTGCGACGCTATGTGGTCATATGTTATCCTTGTTCTCTTTGCTCATCCGCTCGTGATGATGATAACGGGCTCCATCGCGCCCTGCCCGGCCGGGTGTACCTGTCCCCCCGAAACCGTGGAGTGTACCAACATGGGGCTGGTCCGCGCACCGGCCCCCCTCCCCAGGCTCGTCAGGGTTCTCAACATGGACGGCAACAGTCTGTACGACCTGGAGTCCGTAAGTTTCCGCTGGTTGCCGTACCTGCAGCAGCTGTCCCTACAGAGGAACAACATTGAGAGGATAGACGAACACTCCTTCGCCCAAATCGACGGCCTGCGCCGGTTGTATCTGACGGAGAACAACATCGGGGTGGTCGCGCGCCGCGCCTTCAGACGGCTTCTGCGGCTACGTCGTCTCTACCTGGGGCGGAACCACATCTCTCACCTCCACCCGGACACCTTCCGCCATCTCTCCAGACTTAAGATTGTCCACCTGAACAACAACAACATTTGTACAATCACAGAGGGTAAGTCTGTTGTAGTTAACTTTTAGGACGGCGTAAGTATTCACAGTTTTATAACGCTGAATGGTATGCAAACAAAGAGCAAAAAGGCAAACGTTTCAGCCTCTCGTTTTAGTACCATGTTAGGTACATTTGATTTACACGTACGTGCTTAGTTTATATTTGTTACCGACTCGTCTGTCCTTGTTTCACCCAGGTCTGTTTGAGGGATTGGATAATCTGGAGGAACTGACGCTCAGTCATAACTGTTTATCAGAGCTGCCAGACGGCGCATTCCGGGACTTGAACAGTCTACACACACTCTTACTCCATAACAACAAGCTGGAGTACATTCAACCTAGGGCATTCACAGGTCAGGAAACATCTTTTAAAAAATCTTTCTAAATTCTGTTGTTTTTCATTCTTTTATTTGTTTAAAATATCACCGTCCCTTCTATAATAGCACTTAATTCACAAATGTGCCACTCTAAACTACATTTCTAGATATTGCTGACTGGAGAATGGAGCTCAGCTGTTTATTGGATGACAGGTTAGCTTACTATGATACATGTACGTTTGAATGTAAAACTATACACTTGTACTTCCCATCACTGAGCTATTTTGCACTGTTTATATTGTACAGGTCTTCAATCTCTGACGTCACTTAACCTTTCGAACAACAGTCTGACCAACGTAACGTCTCACATCCTAGACGATCTGCCTTCTCTCCAAGTTCTCGAGCTTAGGAATAATCGCATCGGGTTCATCGGCCCAGAGGCCTTTGGAGCTGCCCCGAACTTGACTTATTTGTACTTGGACTTCAACCGTCTCAAACGGCCACCTGTTTTTGATCATCCACATCCGGGTCTGCGCTTTCTGTCCCTGTCTGGGAACGAGATTGAACAGATCCCGGATGTTGCTTTCCAGAATGTGCCAAACATCCACACTCTTCTGCTCGGGAGGAACAAACTACGACACGTACCTAAAGAAAGTCTAACCGTCGTTAAGAAACTCGTGGTCTTGAACTTGTCAGAGAACCCAATTTTTGAACTTCGTGAACATTCTTTTCAGGGGCTGGAAAATCTCAGGCTCTTGTCCCTGCGTGACTGTCAGATTCGCACGGTTTCTGGCGAGGCTTTCAGTGGGTTGAACCAAATCATGGGGATATTTCTCAACGGCAACCGCATTGTTAAACTTCCGTCAGAGACCTTCTCAACAATGCAGTTCATTTTTAGCATCAACTTAAACCGGAATTTGTTACGTCACATAGAAACCGGCGCGTTTGGAAATCACTCGGCTTCACTGAGGAGACTTTTTCTACAAAACAATCGTCTACAGCGGGTGCCCAAACTAGGCATGGGCATGATGCCAAATCTAAACGACTTTTATCTGGACAGGAACCCGATAAGATCCATTGGTCCTTTGTCATTTGCTCATGTACCGAATCTGAGAATGTTGGGACTACGCAGCTGTAATTTGAGTCATGTCCATGGCGCCGCTTTTGAAGGACTTGGGAAACTACGACAGTTGGACTTGAGAGAAACAACTTACGGAACCTACCATCCAAGGCCTTCACTAATATGTCTTCAGGTAAGAGATTTACTCGATACGCAAACTATAGTCAGTTTAAGTATGGGTCACCGGAAATGCTGACAATTCTTAAGTTACAAAAATAACTTTTTCTACGGATCCTCATATTTCTTGGTATCTATAAAGAAAATTTATCATTTGGTAACAGAACGGGCCGGGATATCTGAAGGGAATTTTATTCATCACAATAGATTTACTGCGCTTTCGTTTATTATTTACAGATCTTGTGGTGGAGGTAGACCATAATCCCTGGACCTGTGACTGTGGCATGCTGGGATTCCACCAGTTCTTAGAAACAGTTCAGCGTTTTTACAGGGAAATCGTTTGCGTGTTCCCGCGGTGGTTACAGGGCGCTAGTCTGGCAACACTTGACTCCAGCAGCCTCAACTGTAGTGAGGATTTTGATCTGTCAGTTACTAGACGTACAGATCTTTTACCTCACAACATGAATTATCATGAGACTGACTTTGAGCTTACCACTGTGGCCAATAGTCACCCAACAGACAACCAACTAACTGCGTATTAAACTGCCTTCGTTACCGCTCAATGACCCTCAAGTGCTAGTCCAAAAATAAACCAAACCAGACAGACAGATACCCACTTCATTCGAGTTTTCTTTATTAAAGCTCATTCAAAGAATTTCTTTCCAAAACATCTCTCTCTCCCATATATTGCAATTTCCATTTTTAGGAAGGTGTTACATACAATTACATACCTTTATCATTATGGTACAAAAGCTTGGGCCTGACACTGACCTGTCTTCTGGCTGCAATGTAGCGACTGAAAACGCTATGTAGCAAAACACATATGACGCAGATTACACGCAGTTACAAATAGGACATCTCGTTTGCCTCGTTGACGGGGTAGGGTGGAGAGCTCTCCTCCCCAGACGATCTGCGAACGGATTTCTCGTTCCCAATGCACAACAAGATGGCGGCTATGAGTCCTCCCAGGACAGGACCACATCCGGCCACGATGAACGACAGGGTGTAGTTTTTCGTGACGTCGAAAAGTTTCCCTGAAATTCGAAATACAGACCGATGTACACATGTGATTGGCACACTCAACAACGAACAGCATTGTATACGAGCGAGTGTACTTCATGAGCTAAAACCTGAAAAATTTACAAACAAAATGGTAAACGTTGTGTTTGGATTGGTTAAGAAAACATATGTTGTTCTTACCTGCGATGGGTGGTGCACCTATTATTGTAATGCTCATCAGCAACGTCATCAACCCCATACCATCTGAAAGTCTTGTAGGACCGACCAGATCCGCCAGGAGTGTCATTGACGTTGTGAAACCAGCTCCTACCAGAAATCCTACAGCAGAGCAGTAGACGGCCAACGCTGGGTAAGTCTTTGCAAGGGGTGACAAAAGAGAAGAGATGCCAGTCGCCAACACGAGAAGTATGTACCAATGCAGATGGCGAAACCTGCGATTCGTGGGAAGAAATCCCGACAGCAGTCGACCAATCAGATCGCCGATAGAGATCATGGAAACGAGAAACGCCGCCTCGTATTGATCGATCCCGTGATGACTTGCGCGCGGCGCGATATGCACGATGGGAATGAACAGACCGAATCCCAAGAAGCACATCTGTGCAATTATGAAACAAACTAGCGAAGGATTGGTCAACAGAGTTTTGAATACAGTTAGCCTTGTCCCACAACTACTGCAAGGGCCACCCAAAGTTTCATCGGGAAGGGGAAGGTCTTTTACATTTTCTTCTTGGTCGTTCTTTTTGCGATTGATTATGTCCACCGGTTGGTCCTGATGGGGGTCGCTAGGGTCCAAAGAGAAAGCTTCGTTACTGTACGCCTGGGTTTCCGTGGCCTCGGCCTTGGCTTCTTGTGGTGGCAATGGTTCGGATTTAGGCGGTGTAGCCAGCTGGATCGGCCTCAACAAGGCCGCGAAGGCTGTGATGTTCAGCATGACTCCGGCAGCGATCAGGAACGACCCTCTCCACCCGTACTCCTCGATCAGGTACGTGAAGAGCAGGGGGAACACCACGTTCCCTACCCCGACTCCGGAGAAGGCGATGCCGTTAGCGATGGCGCGCCGTTTGTCGAAGTATTTTCCCACCAGACTCAAGCTCGGAAACATGGCTAGGGACGATCCTAAACCTGAAGAGAAAAAAATTGAAGAAAGTGTACAATTTACAACTGTGTACAACTATATCTGCCTCTTCTTCTTAGCCCGCAATACAACGGATGACTCACAGCTAGCTGCGCGTTGACTAATGTTATATGTAGTGAGGGAATTGCGTGTGCGAAACAGCACGTAGACTTTGCCCATTTACCAAATTTATGATTTGAAGATGGTATACATTATTGCCTAATGATAAAGCTAGTTTACCATCAGCTTTATGTGTACCACTCAGAAGCTTTGTACGATGACGTTAGGGTCTGGTATCAATGTGTTTTGCCACCGTGCATGAACATATTCGTTTTGGGAACCACGGAGACATTAAAAATATGTCAACGCACCGACCAACACGCCTACAGTGAAGTACAGGGGGGTTATGCTGGTCGCGAATGACGTCGCAATGCACCCAGCCGCCGCCAGGACTCCGCCCACCATCGCCACAGGTCTGAAGGTGAACATGGCGCTCAACATGACACCGAGTAGAGCTAGAAAGGTAAACAACAATCAAATTAATACATATGAAATCATATTGGAATATTGTTCAATGAACTATAGTACTCTCCATGCAGAGGTTTGGGCTTTAGGTTATTTTTTGCGTGTTTAGGCTTTTTTATTGGGGTTTAACCCAATGGGTTGGTGAAAAAATTCCAGTGCAAAAAAGAAACCCCCAGCCGATAAAAAAAGCCTAAAACACGCCAAAAGTAACCCTTAACCCAAACCTCTGCTTGGAGAGTAGAATTATCGTCCCATCACCTAATTTCACCAAATTTAATGAAATAATACATATTTGGCCTCAAAGAAATATTTCCTTGTCTTACTTCCTCCAAATGTGAATCCTAGGCACACGGAAATGACCCATGACGTAGCGGTAGCTGATTGGTTGAACT
Organism: Branchiostoma belcheri; assembly: GCF_001625305.1. Taxonomy (NCBI): domain Eukaryota; kingdom Metazoa; phylum Chordata; class Leptocardii; order Amphioxiformes; family Branchiostomatidae; genus Branchiostoma; species Branchiostoma belcheri. The sequence goes on along the minus strand of NW_017803046.1, from coordinate 2,904,841 downwards.
GCGCCGTGAACTCCTCGAAGAACACGCCGAAGGATCGAATCACTCCCAAGGTGCAGGCGCCGATCATGAAGACGGCGAGAACCACGGCCCAGCCCCACCCTCCGTCTAACGGCTTGGTGTAACGTACCGGCATCTGTAACGGCAATTGTTAGACCACGGAGTTATAACGGGATGGTTAGACTGAATCGTGTAGAACGCAAGACACAGGTGGATCTAGTTATCATCTTCCCCGAATGGGAACGCGAACGCGATTTCGCAGGAGGAAGGGCAGGGAAGGTATTAATGACTCGAAGAGAAAACCTGTATATATGGAACGTTAACGTTATGTTTCCCAGCCACTGTCTGGGGGGCTACTCAGACACGGCATTCAAAGAGTACTCGTGACAAAGAGCGTACTTGAGAAACAACAACAACTCCTTTTAAACGGAGAGCGTTCTAGTTGCTTCAACTAAAGCGGTGCCACTTAACACACCACAGCCGGGGTCTAGTATGCAATTTATTGATAATTTAGTCGACAAGACCACAGAGAACTATCAGGTGTTCATAATCAGATTTGCGAGCAATGTGATGACTTATCAACAAAGGCCAATCTTGCCAAGCCCCATTATTTCCCCAATACACAGCATACTAGCTGGTCGTTGGGTTCTCGCTTGATTGATCATGAGTACAGTTCATCACGCTTTGAACACTGTGTCCACATTACGGACTACCCGAGTAAATATAACCGTTTCACTAAATCTTTGAATGAAACCCTCAAACACGTTGACAGTTCAACTTACCTAAAGAGTTCACACATTGGGAGCCAGCCCGGAGCTATTTCACCTGGTTCAACCAGTTTAAGAAGGGTCAAAGGGTAAAGGTTGAATACTTAAACAGGAGCATGCAACGGTTGAGTGAAGAACTAAGGCACTCCAACATGCTGGCACCCGAAGATGACATGGTGACCTCGACACTCTACATCACGGCGTGTGGTTCTCAAAGTACGCGGATATCGATCTCTATACTACTTATATTATAGTATTCCAGTGCAAAGTCTAGTGCAAATGGTGATTAGATAGCCGACAGGTTTAAGATTTGTAGCTGATTAAATTTTTAATTATACGTTTTATTTGAAAAAGCAACCCAAGGTTGTATGGTAGTAGAGCCATGTTCACAACAATGAGATACTTTAGATACTTTTAAAGATTTCTGTAACGGCTGTTTTTCAAACTGGCCTGAACACAGTACACAAGACCATTTCTTGGCGGTAGCGTCTCAAGTAGACATACTGTGTGTCAGACGCACACATTGCAATGCCATTTTCCTAAGTCAATGTCACCTTTACAGAGGCTAGTCCTAGTGATTATATAATAATATTGTTAATATGCTGCAAGATCGCCATGGGAAAGATTGTAAAGATCACATATGGATTAAAATATTAGACTTGTAAAAAATATCTAAATCCCGTGTCCATACACTACAGTGCCAGTTCACAGGCAACAGAGATTAAACTGAAGACGGAAGCTTCAACGGGTCTAAGAAGTTGGAAAGTTCACAAACCTTCGTTTAACTGTTTGAAGAATCCACCAAGCAGCTGATAATATGGTAAGAACACGTTCGAAACGCAGCAGCAAAACCTGTCTAGACGTCTGTTTGTGAAGCTCACGGAATACGTGAAGGTTACATGGGTCGAATAGAACAAACCACTGCCAGAACCAATCAGGGGAAAGATAACAAAACTCTCATAAAATCACAATGAGGAGGCAGTAGGGGCCCTTATTGTTTTCTGTATAACTTTCAGCATCTGTCGCGTCATTCTTGTTTTTTTAGCATGTCGCAGTCTAAAGAATTTCTTTTGATGGGGTTCATCAGAGTTACAGACTGCTTATTATTGGGGACACACGTATCTACTTGAGATAAATAAACACACCAATCCGTCAACTTCCCACGTTTTATACAGGTACTTAAGATGGAAACGCAATCACGACATAGTTATTTAGGTTCAGACTAGGAGTTAATGTTAGTTGTACTTGGTACATTTTCCACCTCCGTCCAGTAAACAATAAGTAGCGGGCCCGGTACAGGGCTATAATGCTGACAATAACGAACTGAACAAGGCTTTGACGAAGATTTAAAAAACAATACAACCGTACACTATTTTTGCAACAGACTGAATGTTTGTGGCGACAAAAAAAGACACAAAACATTTGCACGATAAAAACAGGAACAACTCTAACTAAAACAATATTTGAAAATGTTATCAAATAAGTCGCTTGCACATTAACTATTGCTTCGTGTTATATAATTATAGACATCAGAATTAAGTCTCCTCGACCTAAATAACTACTAGTAATATAAATAGCAACAAATACAACAATATATCAACAGCATATTGCAAGTGTGCGTGTGTGCGTGTGTATATGGATTGCTCTTTTCTCACAGCAGTTGCCATGAAGGTACATACATAGAGATACTTTTACTGGAGTAAAAATATTGGTATACCTTAAGCTTAACGCACTTAAGTCACTGCATGTGACGAGGTGGGGGAGGGGTATTAGGTAAATCTAAAAACGCTTAAAATCTTTGTCGAATAGAAATGACGTTGACTGTAACGACGTAATTCTCTCTTCCAGCTTCTCAAAAATGCAGCTGTCTTTACCACAGACGGACGATACTAAAAGGCCCATGACATACCATGACACAACTTTCTTTGCACATTGTACAACAATCATTTCAAAATGACCCCCCCCCCAATACACACACAAACACATGGTCACGATTCCACCTTCCCTGGTAGATGTTTGCACTGTTCAGAGGACTACAAGCCAAGAATTTCACAGATTTTGATACTTTCTCAAGAAATAAAGGTCTACTGTCCTTGCCAGACAAGGCATTGCTGATAAACATCGATAGCAAGCTCCACAACCACATATTACACCGATGTTTCGAACACAAACGGCGTGAGAACTTCCTTGTCGTCTGACTTGACGACGCTGGGCCGGGCTCGATTGGCGGGACCGGTTGGAGAGCTCTCCCTCCCAGACACTCGGCGAACGTTCTCGTCCCCAAGGCACAGCAAGATGGCGACTATCAGTCCTCCCAGGACGGGAGCACATCCGGCCACGATGAACGACAGGGTGTACGTTTTAGTGGCGTCGAACAGCGCTCCTGTGGAATAGAGTATTATAGTGCGCATTGATTGATAGTAATAGTACACATTAATTGATGAAACATGGTATGCATGGTTGTTGGTACTTGGTAGTTAGTGTCTGTGCCATAGAGAGAGAAAGAAAAACATAATCGTATGTGATGTTTCTCTACGACTCTTTTTTTCATAGTTGTAGATTCTAAGACGGTTGATTCTCGGTTATGTAAAGGCGAAAGAAGGCATATATGTTAATGACGTCCATACCAGCGACAGGGGGTCCACCCAGAATCCCCACGCTCATCAGCAGTGTCATCAGTCCCATGGCGTTGGAAAGCCTTGCAGGACCAACCAACTCCGCCAGGACTGTGAGTGATATGGACATGGACGCACCTCCCAGTATTCCATAAAAGACGGAGTACGTGGCTAACGTTGCGTACCCACTTGCCAGCGGTGACAAGAGAGACGAAGTGCCCATCGCCAACATGCACAGGATGTACCAATGGAGGCGGCGGAATCTGCGTGACGTGGGGAGAAACCCCGACGCTAGCCGGCCCACCAGGTCTCCTATAGAGGTCATAGAGATCAGGAACGCCGCCTCGTACTGCTCGATCCCGAGATACCTTGCCCGTGGGGCCATGTGCACGAAGGGAATGAAGAAGCCGAACCCGAGAAGGAACACGGAGATTGTCAGACACACGAATGGAATGTAGGCCAAGAGTGACTTCCACTGAGCCAGAATCATCTTCCCCGGACTTCTGGGAGTCGGCGTTGCTGATTTCCCATTCGACACGATTGCAACTTTCATCTCGTCGGTGGGACCGGCGCCGGCGTGTGATGCCATCTCAGAATCGTCCCGGGGCAAGTCTCTCTGCTCGCCGTCCGAAGGCCCGTTGCGAAACGGTGCCTTGGGGTTCGCCGGAGCTTGTGCGTCGGGTCCCGGTGTCGGCATAGGCAGCTGGATCGGCCTCAACAAGGCCGCGAAGGCTGTGATGTTCAGCATGACTCCGGCAGCGATCAGGAACGACCCTCTCCACCCGTACTCCTCGATCAGGTACGTGAAGACCAGGGGGAACACTATGTTGCCTACGCTGACGCCTGAGAAGGCGATTCCATTAGCGATGGCTCGCTTCTTGTCGAAGTATTTTCCCACCATACTCATGCTCGGAATGAAGGCCAAGGACGAACCGAAACCTGGGGGGGGGGGGGCACAGCGGTTTTATCAGTGTTGTTAACAGGGCAAAAACATCATCTACAACAAAAATGATGATGTGCAAATGGAGCAATGATCATTATAGACACTGTTTCCTTCGTAGTTAGGTTCGAGGCGTTTCAATACCACTCCACCCTGCACTAGGGAAGACAAGTACTGTTGAGTGTTGTTCCAAACAGATTTCAGATCCTCTTTACAGATTTTCTACAACGCTTGATAGACGATACGAATAACGTAGATTCTGATTGATAAGTCGCTCGCCGTAATCTGAAACCAGGTCTCAAGTTGAAGAGAAACGTTACCTAGCTCCATAACTCACCAGTGAGCACCCCTGTGGTGAGGTACAGGTGGACTATACTGCCCGCAAATGACGTCAGAATGCACCCAGTGGCCGCCAAGACTCCGCCCACCATCGCCACAGGTCTGAAGCCAAACATCGTGCCAAACATCCCGCCGAAAAACGCTGGAAAATATTTTTATAATAACCAGCATCAACATTTAAGTTGTGTCTGGGTGTTTGTGCACGTGTGATTGCATTATAGTCTTATTAAAACAGTTTTGGTCTTGCTTTCCTTTTGACAGCAAACGTTAACCACCAAATTTCGAACCACCAAAAGTTTATCTCAAAGAGACATTTCAAATTCTCCCTACCTCCTCCAAATGTGATTGCCATAGCAACGGAGATGACCCATGACGTGGCAGTTGCTGGTTGGTTGAACTGCGAGGTGAACTCGATGAAGAACACGCCGAACGACCGTGTCACTCCCATGGTACATGTGCAGATGACGAAAACTGACAATACCACTGCCCAGCCATAGCCGCCATCCAGAGGCTTGGTGTAAGGTCGCGTCATGGTCTGAAAAACTAGGTAAGCATCTCATGATTATCATGTGTACATTGAAAACAGCATAAATCGATGAAAAAGATTTTTGCCTTTTGAAGACGAAAGAAGATGATAGCGGAAAGTTATAGTTGGAGGGAAGACGAACGCAACATTGCGCTTTTCTCATTTGCCACCGGTTTGGAAAATTTTATCGCTGCCAGTTGAAGATGGGTCAAAGGGTAAGGGGAGCAAAGGTTGGAGACTTAGACAAAAGCATGTGACGGTTGAGTAAAGAACTAGGCACTCGACACACATGCTGGCACCCGAAGATGACATGGTGACCTTTAGACTCTTCATCACGGCGTGTGGTTCAAAGTACGCGGATATCGATCTTTCCTACTTATGTTGTATTATTCCAGTGCAAAGTCTAGTGCAAAATGGTGATTAGGTTTGAGATTTGTAGCTTAGGAAAATTTATAATCATACGTTTTATCTGCAAAATGAACCCAAGGTTGTATGATAGTAGAGCCTTGTTCAGAAAAAAATGAGATACTTTTGAAGATTTCTGTAACGGGTATTTGTCAAACTGGCCTGAACACAGACCACGAGACCATTTCTTCGCGGCAGCATTTCAAGTAGACATACTGTGTGACAGACAAACGTTGCAATGCCATTTCCCAATTCATTGTCACCTTTGCAGAAGCTAGTCCTTGTGGCTTTTAATATGTTGCAAGATTGCCATAGTAAAGATTGTAAGGATCAAATATTGACTAAAATATTAGACTTGTGAAAAATATCTAAATCCAGTGTCCATACAGTGCCAGTTAACGGGCAAGAGAGATTAAACTGAAGACGGGGAAGCTTCAACGGGCCTAAGAAGTTGGAACGTTCACAAACCTTGGTTTAACTGTCTGAAGAATCCACCACGCAGCTGATCATATGGTAAGAACAGCCTCGGAAATGCAGCAGCAAAACCTGTCTAGACGTCAGTTTGTTGACCTCACGGATTTACCTACGTGAAGGTTACGGGGGTCAAATAGAACAAACAACTGCCAGAACCAATCAAGGGAACGATAACAAAACTCTCATAAAATCATATCAGGTGGCAGCAGGGGCCCATTCTTCCCGTTTTTCTTTGTATCATTTCAGTTGCATGATTTTTTTTGTTTAGCTTGAATATGCCGCAACCCTATAGGACGTATCCAGCTTAGGCAAAACCAAGGAGGTTAAATATTAACCTCCTTAGTATAACAGAAAGGTCGACCCGCCAACCTCCCACATTATATACGTATACAGGTACTTAAGATGAAAACGCAATGACGACATAGTCATTTAGGTTCAGACTTTCCTGGATAGAAGTTTATGTTAGTTGTACTTGGTACATTGTTACATTTTTAACCTCCGTCCAGCAAACAATAAGCAGCGGACCTGGTACAGGCCTATAATGCTCACAATACCGAATTGAACAAGATTTTGACGAATATTTCGAAAAGATATAACCTTACACTATTTTTGCAACAGACTGAATGTTTGTGACGACGAAAAGACACAAAATATTTGCACAATAAAAGTAGAGATGACTAACTAAAACGAATATTCGAAAATGTTATCGCAGTTGCTTGCACATTAACTATTGCTTCGTGTTATATTATTGACGTTAGACTTAAGCCTCCACCTAAATAACTAATCAGCAACAAATATAATACAACAATATCAACAGCATATTGCAAGTGTGCGTGAGTGAGATTTCTTTACACGTGTGTATATGGATTGCTCTTTTCTCACAGCAGTTGCCATGAAGGTACATACATAGAGATACTTTTACTGGAGTAAAAATATTGGTATACCTTAAGCTTAACGCACTTAAGTCACTGCATGTGACGAGGTGGGGGGGAGGGGTATCAGTTATGTCTAAAAACGCTAAAAAAACTCTGTCGAATAGAAATGACGTTGACTGTAACGACGTTATTATCTCTTTCAGCTCCTGGAAAATGTAGTTCTAAAAGGCCCGTTACATACCATGACACAATTGCAACTTTCCTCGCACATTGTACAACAGTCATTTCAAAAAGACCCCCCCCCCATACGCACACAAACACATGATCGCGATTCCACCTTTCCCGGTAGATGTTTGCACTGTTCAGCGGGCTCCAAGCCAAGAATTTCACAGATTCTGATACTTTCCCCTTGAAACAAACGTCTACTGTCCTTGTCAGACAAGGCATTGCTGATAAACATCGATAGCAAGCTCCACAACCACATATTACACTGATGTTTCGATGACAAACGGCTTGAGAACTTCCTTGTCGTCTGACTTGACGACGCTGGGCCGGGCTCCGTTGGCGGGACCGGTTGGAGAGCTCTCCCTCCCAGACACTCGGCGAACGTTCTCGTCCCCAAGGCACAGCAAGATGGCGACTATCAGTCCTCCCAGGACGGGAGCGCATCCGGCCACGATGAACGACAGGGTGTATGTTTTAGTGGCATCGAACAGTGCTCCTGTGGAATAGAGTAGCATATTACACATTAATTGATTGAAACATGGTATGCATGGTTGTGTCGTTCTGTGTTGTGTTGTGTTGTGTTGTACAGAATATTTGGTAGTTACATCTCAGTGTCTGTACCATTATATATATAAAGGGAGAAAGAAAAACATAACATTTGTCAATCGTGCTTCCCTAGGACTCTTTTTCATATTTTGAAATTCTAAGACGGTCGCTGCTTGGTTATGTAAAGGTGGAAAATGACGTCCATACCAGCGACAGGGGGTCCTGCTAGAATCGCCACGCTCATCAGCAGTGTCATCAGCCCCATGGCGTTGGAAAGCCTTGCAGGACCAACCAACTCCGCCAGGACTGTGAGTGATATGGACATGCACGCACCTCCCAGTAGTCCATAGAAGATGGAGTACGTGGCTAACGTTGCGTACCCACTTGCCAGCGGTGACAAGAGAGACGAAGTGCCCATCGCCAACATGCACAGGATGTACCAATGGAGGCGGCGGAATCTGCGTGACGTGGGGAGAAACCCCGACGCTAGCCTGCCCACCAGGTCTCCTATAGAGATCATAGAGATCAGGAACGCCGCCTCGTACTGCTCGATCCCGAGATACCTTGCCCGTGGGGCCATGTGCACGAAGGGAATGAAGAAGCCGAACCCGAGAAGGAACACGGAAATTGTCAGACACACGAATGGAATGTAGGCCAAGAGTGACTTCCACTGAGCCAGAATCATCTTCCCCGGACTTCTGGGAGTTGGCGTTGCTGATTTCCCATTCGACACGATTGCAACTTTCATCTCGTCGGTGGGACCGGCGCCTGCGTGTGATGCCATCTCAGAATCGTCCCGGGGCAAGTCTCTCTGCTCGCCGTTGCGAAACGGTGCCTTGGGGTTCGTCGGAGCTTGTGCGTCGGGTCCTGGTGTCGGCATAGGCAGCTGGATCGGCCTCAACAAGGCCGCGAAGGCTGTGATGTTCAGCATGACTCCGGCAGCGATCAGGAACGACCCTCTCCACCCGTACTCCTCGATCAGGTACGTGAAGACCAGGGGGAACACGATGTTGCCCACGCTGGCGCCCGAGAAGGCGATGCCGTTAGCGATGGCTCGCTTCTTGTCGAAGTATTTCCCCACCATGCTCATGCTCGGAATGAAGGCCAATGACGAACCGAAACCTGGGAAGGGCACAGCGGTTTTATCAGTGAGGTTAACAGAGCAAAAACACCATCTACACTATATGATGACGTGCAATGGAGCAATGATCATTATAGACACTGCTTCCTTCGTAGTGAGGTTCGAGGCGTTTCAATACCACTCCAGCCTGCAATAGGGAAGACAAAGTACTACAGAACAGATTTCAGATGCTAGGTCTCGTTTTCTAAAACGCTTGATGTACATGTTAGATACGAACAACGTAGGTTCTGATCGGTAAATCGTTCACCGTAATCTGAAACAATGTCTCAAGAGAAACGTTACCCAGCTCCACAACTCACCAGTGAGCACCCCTGTGGTGAGGTACAGGTGGACTATACTGCCCGCGAATGACGTCAGAATGCACCCGGCCGCCGCCAAGACTCCGCCCACCATCGCCACAGGTCTGAAGCCAAACATCGTGCCAAACATCCCGCCGAAAAACGCTGGAAGATATTGTTACAAGAACAAAAATCAACATTTACTTTTATATCAATGGGTGTTTATGTGCACCTGATTCCATTATATAGTCCTCTTAACAGCCTTTGTCTTGCTTTTCTTTTGATGACGAACGTTACCCAGCAAATTTTGAACCACCAAAAGTTTATCTCAAAGAGACATTTCAAATTCTCCCCACCTCCTCCAAACGTGATTGCCATAGCAACGGAGATGACCCATGACGTGGCAGTTGCTGGTTGGTTGAACTGCGAGGTGAACTCGATGAAGAACACGCCGAACGACCGTGTCACTCCTATGGTGCATGCGCAGATGACGAAAACTGATAGTACCACCGCCCAGCCCCAGCCGCCATCTAGAGGCTTGGTGTAAGGTCGCATCGTCGTGGTCTGAAAAACAGGGTAAGCATTTCATGATTATCATGTGTACATTGAAAACAGCATTACAAAATCAAATAGATTTTTGCCTTCTAAAGACGAAAGAAGATTATAGCGGAAAAAGTGTAGTTGAAGGGAAGACGAACACGACATTGTGCTTTTCTCGTTTGCCACCGGTTTGGAAAATGTTCTGCTCTCCTAGATCCTATTGTGTCGTTATGGGCCTTCGTACTACTGCGCCGTTGGCTACGATTGAAACTGTTAAAAGCACTTACACGCAGGTAATATACTAGATTTATGCAGACGTTTTGCCAACTTTAGCCTCCAAGGTAAAATATATTTTACGATCTGTCCCTACGTGGACTTTTCTTGGAATTTGGGGGCGTTTCCTGGAACGACGGTATAGATAGAAGGCGCCTACGCTAGCAGCATGATCACTGAGGCTTTTAGATGGCAGATTACATAAATTCAAAGGAGACAGGTCCAGAGGGATTCTCTAACGCGCGCGCCGGGTGCTGCTGTCTGATGGAAGGAAACAACGTCATCACGTTTCGTGGTAAAAGGCGGCGTTTCTCGGAACTTACGTAACGTCTTCGCAGAGGTGTAATCAAGTCTGGTGATTATTATTATTTCTCATATATATATCAAAGAGGAGTATATATATATATATACGTATATCAAAGAAGAGAGGTGGGGATTAAAATGCACACTTTTCTGTCAAATCAATCAAGGTGAATGACAAAATGATAGGGGAAATGTGTTACCTATATTACAGCTTCGAATATGACCACACGTAATGTACAATCTTTACAAAAAATTATAAGTATATGTGACTGGAGGCTTTCTAAAAAAAGAAAAATGCACAACATGAAAAATGAGCGGGAAGACGAAGAATAAATATTCAAAGTGTCACACACATACACACGGAAAATATTCGTCCGACTCACTTTTGTCCCGGCCTTCAGGTTCACGTGTAAGACCATCCTGAATATTGGAAACCCAGACGAACAACACTACCCTCTGATCAGCCGTGGTTCCGAAAGGGCTGGTCCATTCTAACCTGAGGGTATGGCGGCCTGTCACTTTCCTACCGTTTTTAACACTTTCCTACCATTTTTAAGTATCTGCTGCCAAGGATTTTGGAACCGACATCCGATATAATGTTTGTCAACATCTATTTCTACGCCTAATACTAAGTTACACGGTGTTTTTAGATTCAGGTGGTTTATGAATGGATGATTGATAAATGACACCCCCGTCAACGAAATGAAATGGGCCAAAAAGGTCGTTGGGGCGCTTCTTCGGTTGTCCCTGTCGGATGAAACAGTGTACTTGCCCCATTATCAATATATTCATGATAAATGTATGGAGAAATACGAAGGTATAGCCAAAACGAAATACAAAGATATGTTAGGCAATTCATATGGCTAGCATGGGAAAATATGCCTCAATTATGGTGTTCTCAAGATGCCCGCTCTGGACGTCGTATAACAAAAATGATATAACACATGCAGACATTCAAACATCTTTTCACACTACCTCTTCCCTAAGGTTAATGGAACAGCCCCTAACGGTCTTAAGACCAGGTACGTACGTGTTTGACTGTACTAGCACGTAAATTAGGTGAAGGATGGCGGCTCGTAAGCCAGGAAAAAAAACCTCGAGCATTACGGCCTTTTAGCTCTGGTTAGAAACAATACACAATGCATCTATTACATACGAGAGGGTAACAGGTACATCTATTCAAATCAACGCGACAATGCATGTTTTATGTTGACCTTATGAAAACCATAATATTCTGACAAAGGTTGACAAAAAAGACAAAAAGCAACTTGACTGAATTAAAGATTCATTTAAACCGGCAACCTGATACATTTTCAGAACAATGGACAGGACTAGACCTTTAGAAAGACCGTGACACACAGGTGTCATAATTATGTTCCTAACTGTGTATGTACTGTGGCAAAGGCGTGTGTTGAACATGACTAAGCCCCTCTTGTTAGCGGCCGTTACGAACTGTCAGAGCGTCACTCCGACATGCTTTATCTCCAATCCACTTAACAGACCTCCGTGTACCGAGGGAACTCCCAGAGAACAACCATTTATGGTCCTAAAAAGCCCCTAATCAATGGTTCTTTGTCTGCAAATTGAACTGCAGATAATTCTAGACTGTGTCCGTCGTGCATGTTGCGTGCACACGTATGTTAAACGTGCTGTACTTTAATAGTGTCACGTTTTGTACTGAAGATCTACTCGCGTGCTCCAGTAACGTGCCAGACAACCTGTTCTGTCCTACATCCAACAGCCTTGAACTAAATCTCCAACCATGTCGACAAAAAAAGACGAGAATACGGACAAAAACGGCTCCCACAATGTCTCCCTTCACTACCGAGGGACAAGTAGAAACATTGAAATAAACACAAGCTAGATAGTTTCACAATCAGGATGCAGGTTAAAAGTCCAAGGCAAATTTTCAACGATACCGCCACGAAGGAAACGGTTCACTGCTTAAGGTTAGCGCTTCTTGGGGCCGGGGCCAAGGCTATACCAGTCCCTATTTATAGAGCGACTATAAACCCTTAACAAGAACGTGCCCCATCCCTGCACTTATAATTTCCATTAGCACTACACAGGTATAATCACTAGAAGGCCCTAGAACGAAGAAATAAACACCAGACAGATTTGCATACACACATATGTCCGCGTCTGACAGAACAGTTTGGGTAGCCTTGGCCTAGTTTCCAACCCGTAATCGTAAATTTCTAATAACGACCGGGCTCTCCGATAGGCAGTCACCTAGCTACTCAGTCGGTCACGATTATGAGATAGATATTTCACACTTATATAAACATGTCTGGTAGTCACGTACACATATTGTCCTTAATGGAACCCAAGGCAACAGCACACAAAGCGGCAAAGCGTGCGCTGAGCCAAAATGTTGAACTGAACACAACAAACTTATCACGGAACAGACGATAACAAGGTAAGACTTACCGAGAAAGTCACCTCGAAAGATCAAAACAGGATGGTGACACTTAGAAGCCGGAGCTTGCCAACTTAACTGCGGAGCTTTGCCTCGAACACAGCTAATTTTAGCCCGTACCCTTGCCTTGGAGCGCTCAGGTGTCATCTGAGGCATGCAGGCTCGGGCGAGCAGGCCAGGTATAACCACGCCCCCAGCTGACCTTGGTTACGCAAGTTGAAGTCTTAACATCTGTGTGACATCAGTAAACTCACCCTCCCCACTTAGTGTTACACATAAACCAGCATCTAACCTTGGAAGTGATCAGTATAAACAGCATGTTATCAAGTGTTTTTAAATCATGAGAAAAAAGCCACGCCCCCTGTGACCTTCGCTACATACGTTAAAGTCTCACCATCTGTGTGATATCACGCCCCCCCCCACTCCAAGGTGTCGCAGCAAAATAACCTTGGAAGTGACAACTATAAACACAAGCGTATCAAGTGTTTTTAAACTTCCTGAGAAAAACACACGACTGAGAGCCAATCGACCTAGTTGTAAATGCACCATATCAGACAAGCCAAGGACAGCGACATGAGCCAGGTTGAGTTGACCGTGCGGGCATTGAACTGTGATTACTCTCCTAATTATCTCTGCGAAGAACTTAAAGGTTATGTTTTAACCAGAGATCCCAACAGTTTCTAAATTGTTGGAGTGAGAGGGGTTGTTCTAGAGAAGAGATGACGACATATTGGGGCATATCTGGATTTAATTCGAGTGGAATTAATTTTCAAGGATTCCCAATCTCAAATATCACGTGACTGACCTCGTCAGTAGCTAAAGAAAGATGGTGGATACCGTCTGAGAGCTTCTACACTTTAACCTTAGTATTAAAAGCCGTGTGTTATGATGGATTCGCAATCTTTTTCAGAAGACGCCTGAGAAGCCGAGTGTGAACCATAATGAAAGTTCAGCACAGTACGCCGGGTTCTCGCCAACCACTAAAACAACATGACTTCTTAAAATCACATGTGCATGACGATATGTGAACGTCAGATAAAAATACACGTACAGTTATTTTCTATCCCTACCAATTAAACATCGATCTACAATTGCAATAAGATGTATTTTGACACACAATTTTTGGCCCGCTTCTGTTTACCTGAAGCACCCCTCCCCACCTGGGCTTTACCTGCGTTCGGGGTGCTTAGTCATGCACGCTTGTAAAAACACGGCGTGGGCACAAACATGCTGCTTAAGCACAACCATTTATTTCCATTTCAACATTACCTTTTGTGTTTGGGCATGGGCGGAACCTTACCTTGATTGTGACTGACGTTCTGGTTTGACCGATCGATGTATTATTGATGCAATCTCACTGCCAAGTCTAACGTTCAAGTGTCTAGAACGTACGTGGCCACACGTTCACGTAGAGTAACGATTTGTTACGTTACGCCGCAGGCAAACTAAAACACTGTTAAAGGACAAGTCCTTAAGAACGAGTCCTTTAGCTAGGAAGAACTACAACAAGTGTGTTCTTGTGTACACAGTGGGTCCTTAGGAGTGGTATATATTCCTTATCAAGATATAAACAGACGCCCTCGTTGACTGGTTTGAAGTAGATTTTTCTGGTAAAGCTTTGTACGTGCATTGCTTGCAGCTATGTACGGTGTAGCTCATTATTGTCAACATGAAGCGTGCAGTCTTGCAAAGTAATACGTGATGTAATACAAATATGCTTGACAACCTTTCCTTCTCTGAAATATAAAACAGATCTAGAGTTACTAATATACATCCTCAGGTATAACCATGTCTGTAACAGCCCTGCTGCGTTATATCCGCATCAATTACTAGTAATCACAGGGCTTGAAACACCACCTGCGTATGAAGGTTAGTGCAGGTTTAAAATTGGAACTGTGCGGGTATTTCTGATGTCTACATGCACTTAACCTTCACCGGTCCATGTACTGGGTTTATATATACAAATGTGGGTGCATGTGGATTTTCATTAGCTGTATAGCTGTACTGTCACCACGTATGAACTGTAAGAGAAATAATGACAGTGGAACAGTTTTGATCCACACTTCACAAATTCTAAGTGGTGCAGGTAATTTGGAATGTTATCGGCAGATGGAAAGCATTTCGAGCACTGCATCAATAGAATTTTGTGAATTTAACATATTGTACATCACGTTCCCTATGCATCGTTGGGTGCTAGCTACAATGTACAGTGAACCAATTCTTGCGTACCGTCGGTATCCCTTTGATTGAACGCCAGTGACGGCAAACAGGCGAACAAATTCAGGGGCAGAGCTACAAACTACATATTCAAGGCGGAAGCGGCATGCCCAGGCTGGCGCACTTCGTTAGGCCTGCGTCAATACGTGTACGTACGTACGTACGGATGCGACCTACAGCACGTTAACCTAGGGTCACGCCAAGACAGGTAACGTTAACGTTCTGTGCGCGTGCGTGTGACAGGGGGGACGTATCGTGTGATGTTTCAGGGGAGGTATCATGTTATACAACGTAAATAAATCATTATATAATCATCCTATAGTTACCCTATGATTATGCTTATGTGATCTGTAACCTCTCTAGTTGAAGTGCATTTTCAGGTTTGAATAAAGGTTTCCAAGAACCATGCACAAAAAAATCCAGCTACCCTATGATTACGTTTATTTGATCCGTTTACATCTCTCTTTGAATTGCATTTTCAGGTTTGAACAAAGGTTTCCAAGAACCATGCACAAAAAAATCCAGCTACCCTATGATTACGTTTATTTGATCCGTTTATATCTCTCTTTGAATTTTCAGGTTTGAACAAAGGTTTCCAAGAACTCCGCACAAAAAATCCACACGTCAATGTTTCACACATCTCATAGGTCTAGACAGATTAGATAGATAGATGAATTGATGGATGGATAGATGGATATAGATCTACATCAAAATAACGCTTACGTATCCCTAGGTGGTTTGACCCTTCCAGACATAGATCCCGTTGTTTATACATACACCACATAGCGGGCTCCTGCAGGTCAGGTCAACCTTAGGTCGACTCAATCAATAGCCTTCACAATTGTTGTGCATTATCCAACTGTTAATACGTGACAATACGGTAAAGCTAACGATTAAAACAAGGAGATTACCGAAGAACGGCAACAACGATACGCAACAACGATTGCCCTCCTGGTAAACTATGCACTGGAAAATTTGCATTATCGAAACAATGTACAACCTTATTGCAGTGAAATGCGAGTCGGTCAGAGGTATAGAGTTAGCCAAGATGAATTACATAGCAGCAGATATCAGCAGCTAACACCATGGCTAACACGGCCCTTCATGAATAATTACACGTACCTCGCTTGTACTTGCCCTTCTATGGTCTACAACATCGCGTGTAGCGCCTGTGAATGCAGGGAAACAATGCCTTCAGTCTGCTCGGCACAGCCGCACGAATGCCGCCGGCGCGCGGGCGGCGCTAGACTGTGTTTCATTCTTTCTAGAAAAATCTTTCATGACCCGCGGCTTTGCAAAATACGCGTGCAGACATAACAAGACGTGCTCTGCTTAGGTAGACTGAATTGACAGGATTTAACCGTCATTTCATATCTGTACAACACGCGATCGGCAGTTTATATGTCTGAACGTCCGACGTGTTTCTCTCAGACTGAGCCTGGAGAATCATTAAAAACACACGTACCTGAGCACAGTAAACATTTGCAACCCAATAAAAGACGCTATGTATAACCTATCATACCGGCCAACATGCCAAACCAGCCTTCTCGTGTGATTTACAAGAACTTGATGAACTTGCTGTCGCATTCCTTTTGGTAGTTGCTTCTCCGCCATTTCAAGTTTCTCTCTGATTTATGAGTTCAGTACTAGTAGTTGAACAGAAAAAGAGAACTAACTTCATGTCATACCTTGGACGATACCGGAGTCCACACAAAGACAGATAACGTTAAGTTCAAGTACACCACATCATGTTGACTTTGGCGGGACGAGCCTAGGGCGTCTTGTTGACGGTGGAATTGTTGTTGTTCCAAGAGGCCACTGAGCTGAACTTGTTTTGGAACATCGGATCCAGGGAGCCGCTACCAAGTCTGTGGAGTGAAGAGAGGGCGGGTCCATTTAGAAAATGAAGGGGGTGAGAACCTTCTGTCTTTTATGCACAGATGAAGGAGCAAATCGGCATACCATTGTGTGAGTCAGCTTGTAGGTATAAAAGGCTACATTAAGCAATTGCGGGAAATGTGAAAGAAATGCTTTTTATTAGAGATGCACAAGTTGAACACAAAACAAATAGAACAGAACGTGTTCAACACAATCAATGAGCTTTAATCATTACATATGAATCGAGAATCCTTGAAACAATATAACGTTAGATGTCTGTAAAACGTCTCCGCCTGTCCTCCCTCCGTGCGTGAAGTAGAATAGCCCAAAGCAGGCGATGTAACCAATCAGGGCCCGTGGAGAATGCGGGACGTGAGGTTAACTGAGGACACGTCCTCCGCTGACACCTCGGTGATACGGCACGTCCGTACCCGGCGCATGGGACGCTTTCTGAATACTAAAATATCGTGATAAAACATTCCGCGTAAAATGTCATCACATGCCTGGCTGTTTTCAAGGTCCACGGATATCAATCATGCTCTTAAAGTGACTGATGCGGCCCAATAAAACATCTTTATGAGAAATTTTGTTTTGGTAGGCTAATTCCAACATTAAATTAAAAAGTGATGCATTTATTTTTTTCTACGAAAGACAAATGATGTAGAACCAGGGAACTGTTTTACGATCAAAAATACCTTTCAACTTTGTTGGCCACAAATCTAGACGTTTGGCGAGCTCGTATAATCTTGGACGAGGAAAAACAGTATTGGGGGACTTATGTGTTGTATCATGGCTATTATATTATATTATATTATATTATAGAGTGTAGGTAAGACTTGTGCACGTGCATGCGAGACGAATGAAAGCTTGATTGTCTTTTTAGACAAATGGAACAAAACTCTTAGATGTGAGCGGTTGTCGCGGCATGCCTGGCACGGTTCCGACTATGCCAGGGTTGCTCTCTGGGTGCATTTGCGTCAGCGTCTGGTAGACAGGACCAATCAAGTTAAAGTTTCCATTCTACGGTGCTGTTATATATGGTGATGTGATCATATTCAAGTATCATAACAGTATTTCATAAGGGCACGTGTTGCGTATGTATTGCCCTTTAGAACCAGACAGTCCTAAAATATCTATGCATAAGCACAAGTCGCTTCACTCAAGCGTAAGACAAATGTCTGTTTGAACTTGGGAAGTGACATTGAATCTCTTTTGAAGCGTAAAAGCTGTGGTGAGCTTCCCCTAGTACACGCAACTGCATTACAACAACATCAGCTGTGATTACAGTCTTTCCGTGGGACATGTAGCCATGTTGATGGATCAGTGGTATCGCAGCTTTTTCTCGGAAAAATCGATAACGATTGCCTGCGGTAACAAACCTTCAATAGACCGAGATTCCTCCACGAGGCAGCCGCAGCGTCACGTGACGCATCCCCCGTCCGGTCATCTGAGGACAACGCCCGGTGACCGTGCGGACGTTGAACTAGGGGCTTTTTATTACCAAACCAAGGACATTATACAATTGTCCTTGACCAAACCAAAAACTTCACGTAATTATGTTTACCGAAGGAAAAAATATTGTTTTTGCTCTGTCCCCTCTTCCGTTCCAAACACTGACCTGGTCGGTGACCTGAACCAGACCGTCTGTCACCATGGTAACTGGTGTTGGGTGTTGCAATTTTATAGTACATTTGTAGGAGGGATTTGGACTCCTATCACCATATATGTGAATGTGTTTGAGTAAGAATTTACAGAGCAGACCATATGCAAAGGTAAGCATTATGCATTTGCTTTGCAAATGTCACCTTTCTAGTGCTTGATTTCTTTAGCTCCGTGAGTCGACACGTGGGGATGCTGCGCCACCGGTACTTTAAGAAAACTAAAGCAAACGTGCTTGATGCACATTTATTTGATCATCTATTCATCTTCAATAATAAATGTGTATTCCCTTTATTCTATATTTGAATAATATAATGTTGATACTTCTGTATATTACCTACTTCGTATTTTAATTGTTAACAGCACTACAGATCTTTCGGTGGCCGCGACAGACGGCCAAGCAGTATTTAGTAGCCAGACAGTATCCATAGACACTCTCCTCTGGCCAATGGATACTGCCTTGCCACCGTATGATCTGCTTGGAGATTACTACAGCTTCGACTATGGCTGAGCAGTTCTATATATGAGAATGACAGTCTCTGCCACATAGGGCACATTTGTAAGTTGGCTCAGGTCTGTTCTTTTCTCAGTTTAAGCCTCTCTTCTGCGCAGTGCCACATGATACTTCTGTGCAGTAATTATAACCTTGTACAGCCCTGCTAGGCCATCGATCGGAGCTAAGAAGAGATTGGCTCCTCTATCCCGTGGCTTTACTATAGTCTCTACCCCCTCTACTAACTACGCTGGCTATATATAGGAGAATATTTGCTAGGGAAGTTTGGCCACCTTGGGGTTTGACTGGCCGCGCAGTTAGAGGTGGATCATTTAGCCCTCTCGCCGACTGACTCTCCTGGCCAACTATTTCCCCTTTTTTACCGAATTCTATAGGATCCGTACCCCCGTAGGAAGGTCTGTTGGAGGCTATGGCTTTACGCGCCGAGGTAATACACTTTTCTGAACACTCAGCCAGCATTAAGCTGAAGTGTCTGCCTCACAATTACCGGGCTCAGCTGTCGTCTGCTTCGTTCTAAAGGTCGTTGACCGACCTTGCAGAGCTTACGCGCCGCTGTGAGTGATTGGAATTCGGACAGGGTTAGTTGTGAGGACGTGATGTGTTGACTGGCAGTGCGCAGGGTGTCAGAGTCAGGCCGATGTCACGGATCAAAAACAACTGGATGTAACAGTGCATGTGTGTACTCTCCAAGCAGAGGTTTGGGTTTTGGCTTGTGCTTTTAACTTTTATAGGCTTTTTTATCTGGCTTTCTTTTTTGCACTGGTATCTTTTCTTTACGTTGCAGGGTTGACGTAAAAAATATACCAGTGCAAAAAAGAAAGCACGTCAAAAATAAGCCAAAACCCAAACCTCTGCTTGGAGAGTACATGTGTGCTGAACGCCCCCGCCCCTGTCAGTGTCGGATGCTTAATATAAGTCGAGATGACAAATCATGCAGTTTTTTCTTTCTTACGATGAGTATGTACGCTTGGTCGCAATTATGAACTGCAGTTAAGTGGAATTTTCGGCATGTAATATCTCTTGGGAACTTCAATTTTCCGTACTAGCTCGTACTCAAAATCTTCCGTAAATATTCCCTCAGCGTTGACAACTCAATTTTCTTCACATCAAGCTGTTCTCAGTTATCAATGTCAGATTCAATCCTCAGATCCATGTATTATCTCTCGTAACAGGTGAATGATGATGTGCCAAACCGTTTAATATCGACCGGGTGGACCGGGGCACACGTGTCGGCGGTGGGCGGGCGACCTTGTCCGATCCAGAGGTCGGCTCCCCAGGCTCCCCGGTATGTGAGGTTGTCTGGAAAACTACAAACTATGTCACTTCACAGGTCCGCAACTGGGGCAAACTCGCCACTGAGATAGAAGTCGGACCTAACGGTCGACCTTGTAGAAAGGAAATGGAGAAGCCGCCGGGGACTTTCGTGCCAATATCTGATGTTAATTCTGCCTCTATGGTGGCGCACGGAACGACGCCCCAGTTTTTGGAACATGGTTGACTGGGCATGTGCAGAACGGAACGGTTATCAATGGACAGGACGTCTACATCAGATATACTAGGAGAAAATGGCTTCAATGTGTAATAGCCTATGCCTATGCAGTCAATATAGGTCTGAAATGTAGCTCCTGGCACGTTGCCACTAAAGTTACAACTAAACTATATCTTTTTAGTTTAATCGTAAATTTCCCACAGGTGTGAGGTGAAAGCTTTCATACTCTCCAAGCAGAGGTTTGGGTTTTGGTTTATTTTTGGCGTGTTTTTAGGCTTTTTTATTGAGCTTTCATTGTTGCACTGGTTGGCGTAAAAAATACATATCCAGTGAAAAAAAGCCCAATAAAAAGCCTAAAAACACGCCAGAAATAAGCCAAAACCCAAACCTCTGCTTGGAGAGTAGTACTTTCATGTAATTAGAAAATATGGCACCTGTTATGATGCTTGTTCACTGTGATTAGCCTTAGGCACCCAAGAGAAGCTTTCTTGTGTTTTGAGCCCAACCCAAATGTCAAAGGTGGGTACTGTCAGTTGTGTATAGTCAACTTGTTTGCGCCAATTACTACGCCTACACAGACATGTCCTTGTGTGCACATTATGCTTGATGGGCGGTTGATCACAGATTTCCGGTGTAGTGAAGTTCGGCTGACATAAATTTAGTATGTCAGATTTTGAAATCTTGTTTTTGTTTTCTATATAAACACTTAACTTTACAGTAGAAGCGTGATAGTTCTATGTACGATGTACCCACCAACTAGCAATGTTTAGGGGTGTTTTACCGGTCTTTTTCTGACAGTCTATCTCTCCAGTTGACCTTTCTGACTATACTGTCGTCCCGAACCGAAGTGTCATTGAAACCAACATTGCAAAAGTTCACCGGAGTGCCCTAATCGGCCTGGGCGGGTGGGTAACACTCCCAGTACCGCAAAGATACCGGCGAGCAGACGATGGCATGGTTACACACAGACATCAAATATATACACACCAAAGAAATTAACGCCCCCGAATCATATACCGATAACAGCCTTGTGTTCGATGTGATTATAAATACTAGTACAATACTCGTACACATGATAGTCATACAGCCATCGCACATACGATACACACACCATTTGCCAGTGAATGGCCTTGAACAGAAATAAAACTGTAGCGAATTACTCCAAAACAACGGTATCTAAATATCACAATATCTAAAATATTACACTGAAATTTACCTTTCATAACTGAATTCACAGTCAAACATGTACTATTTGCACTATTATTCCCTATCGCCTCTAGATCTGTCTGTCAACATTTCTCGGAAGTACACATCACGCATATGCATATGCGGATCAATATGTCGACAGACCTTCATTCAAGCACGTTTGTCTGCAGGCGTGTTTTTTTCCAGTCGATTGAACACCACGAATGCCCTGGCCGTGTTAAAAAAATTAAGAGAGTAAAAACTGAGTATTTACCGGCTGGTGCCGTGGACAGGACGTCTTGAACTACCAGATAGAGATCGGCAGGTGCAGACCAAGGTGAAACGTCTCCGGTAAACACTAACTCAAGAATGAAAGGTCAACGGTCAGAGTTCAAGGCACGAACAAACATGACACTCTGTTGACATTGTCCACGCCCATCTCAGTCAACCAACTAACACGTTTGCGCTGCAAATACTTTATCAAAATCCTCAGTCTATGAAGCAAAGTACCATTATAGCAAGACTATAGTTTTTAATGTGCCAAATTCAATGCGTTTTGATCACAATGTTTGGAGAATAAGCATATATCTGGGGAACAATCATATCATAACTCTCACATATGCATGATGCGTGTCGCTATCGGCTATCTTATAACTATCTGTATCGTTAATACACGTACTTCGCGATAGTACATGTTTCTTTATATTGTCATACTGCCCCGTATGACTGTACAAAAGTCTGGCAAATTGGTTTTCGAAACTGAACGCCCCACGGGTGTTTCCATTCCAGGCGCCAGTCCGTGTAGGCGTAGTAGATAAATGTGAAGGCCGTCCGCATATGTTATCGTCGTACTTGACATTGGTAAGCTTTCACATTTGAATACGATAGCACGATAGCGTTCAGAGCACGTACAACCTTCCTAGCCTCTACCAGGCTTCGGGAGACGGCTGGAAAGAATAGAAATCAAATAGAGAGATAACATATAGAGAGGGAGTTGATCCGCTTGAGAGTACATTTTACTAACATTTTGCCGCTCCCTCGGCATGTTATTTATCTCTCTATTTGACCGATTTCTACTCTTTCCTACAGGGAGGCTGCCTTCACTGTGCAGCTAATATCCTCTAATATGTCTGTGAACCACGAGAATTTAATAGATTATTAGCGAAGAAACAAGGTTTAGCGCCCCCGTATCTTATAAAGGTATTGAAACCACAGTGCAATTTCAGGATATTAACACCGAGAATTTATATTGTCAGGATCAGTTCTCAGATTACAACGTTGTCATCCGGGAATAAATTAAAAATAAATTGGATGGGCGTAGACAGTAATGAATCCGTCTCAAGGATAAATCAAAAGGGGCGATTCGTTTACAATCAAAGGAGATGGGGATATTGGGCCGAGCATTAAAACAAATCACCGAACGGTTTTTTTTTAAAAAAATGACTGTTAACAGAAATGTTGAACAATAGGTAAAATAATTTTCCTAAATGTCTCTAAATGGATAACATTTGTTTAAAGAATAGTTACGCAAACTCCTCAAATACTCCAAACATACCCCCACCCATAATCTAAACGCTATACGCAGGCACTGACACTATATAGTGCAGGGAACAGTAGTGCCATAATGTTTGGGTCATGCCCCCCATCTGTACCTACCTTAATGCCGCCGCCGCCTGAACGGTCTCCTGTGATCAACACTCTTATCTCAGGTCCAGAGGTCTTCTTCAGCACGACTTATGACATGTGGATGTACACAGAGACCCGGGATTTCCCCCCGTGCGTGGTGAATCTACTAGTATATCTCTTGTGGCTTCGCCATGTGCCGCCTCTGGCTCTGTCCGACAGTGAACCCTTTTCTGTGTCAATGTACGGTGAAACGAAGGTCGCGGGCTGGGAAGCTGGGCCAGGCAGATAGCGAGATCTGGGGTATACATCAGACCTTATATCTGCACTCAATAAGGAATAGACGCATTTGGATCAAGTGATATAAAGGTGGGCGACTTGCGTCGAAAATCAACGGTGTTTATCCCATTTTCATGAAAAGGAATTACAAGAGCTTCCGCGTTCTCTCAACCCTACCCCCCGGAATTTCCATTAATACCTGTATTTTCCAAGGATATCTCAAACACCCATTACACTAGAACATTATGTTATATACTTCCTTCCCAGTGGCAATTTTGGAACATCCCTGACGTGACGCGCAGGATATATTACTTACAGTACGTCGGTCACGATAAATTCATAGCAAACCGTTCAAGCGTATGGGATATAATTGTAGGGTATATACTTGGATCTATGTGGCAAAGTGGAAAGTGTGCCGTTGTTTCGTTTTGTGTTATTCATTCCTTTCTTTCAGTAGTAGGGACAGAGCCATCTCGGTTACGATTGTCACTACATTTATTTTTTGGGGATACACAAGACCTGCAACGATAACCTCTGCTGTTTTTTTTAAAATCAATACCACTTCTGCAGTCAGATGTACCTAGCTCTATTTAACCCTCTAAAGCGGCTCACACTAAGATCCGTCTAGCACCAACTGCAAATAGTGTTGTGCTCTAGTTACCATTAAAAGAAAACAGCTTGGCAAGAAAAGGCACCTAGATTTTGTAACGCCACTCATCCTACTGCATCGGTACTGCAGTACGTACATGAAAATCCATTTCATTTCATACAATTCCTTAAGAGACATTTATATATACATATATTCCTTATAATGTTATATAGTACATTTAAATACTCGCACATATCCACATGATCTATATCTATAG
Source organism: Branchiostoma belcheri (assembly GCF_001625305.1). NCBI lineage: Eukaryota > Metazoa > Chordata > Leptocardii > Amphioxiformes > Branchiostomatidae > Branchiostoma > Branchiostoma belcheri. Next base: position 2,880,468 of record NW_017803046.1, on the reverse strand, counting down.
AGTTTAAGTACGAAAATATCATCAAATGTGACTTCGATGTTGACATTGATATTTTACAGTTGATAAAACGCAAGCAACTGCAATAAGTCATGTAGAGTTATCACTTAGTGTCAACTGTAAAAGATGTTTTTACACAAAGTGCGGCAGTGGCTTCAAGGATGACTTTTCGGTGCGCTGGATTTCTCACTCCCATGGTCCTTAGCGCGCGATCGTCCATACGAGCCAACATGGCGCCGTCAACCCCCTTCTGTCTGAAAGTTTCCGTGTGTTCGTCAAGTCTCAAGGACTGCAGGAACTCTTCAACGTCTTCCACCGTCATATGCTGTACCTCGGAATCTTCGTTTTCTGTTGAGATATCACAAAATTACATTTCATGAAGCAAACCATCTATTATACTGTTGTAAAAGTAAGTAGGATATCATCAGATTCAAAAACATGAAATGCAGATATGCCATTTTGGCTCAAAATTAACTGAAAAGGGATGATTTACTCACCTATGGTGTTAGGGGTCATATTAATAATGCAGTTACTTCCAGTCTGAATAACCGTGTTGCAGAAGCCTTTAACGTCAGCGCTGTTCACGGTAGAGCCAGCAGCTTGTCCCATCGTCGGTTGCGCATTGGTGTCGGCTGTAGAAATTAGGTCAAGGTTTTATTTACTTAAATAACGCGAAAAGTGTTGTATTACAAGACAGAAAGGGAACATGTATAGTATAAAATGTGGTTTAAAAAGGGAATCCTAACATAGGATCGGTGTCTACCAGGAGTGGGGTTCGAACCCACGAAGACATACGTCCATTGGAACTTAAGTCCAACGCCTTAACCACTCGGCCATCCTGGTAAGCGTAAAGACGACATCGCCTGTAACGCACTACTAGGATTTTTCGAGAAATCAATTAATTTTACGAGGTTTCGGGTAAATTTATCAAATTTCGAGACATAATTAAGTCTTTATGGTGTTGTTTTAATTACATTCTGATGATTATTTTCAGAAATCTGACACTTTGTTGAAAAGAGGGCGCTAGCAACCTAGTTGGATCAAAAGTGTCGACAGTCCTTGCCTTCTGGCCACACAGGTGATTACTAAATATGTTGTCTTGCTCTTAATGCATACAGTGCATCCAGGTACTGTATTCCTGTGATTTCTTTAGATTCTGCAGTGCACTATGAGACGTTTTTAAACTTAAATACAGAAAACAAACACTATTGTACAGCTGACAGAAGTTATGCCTTGCCTTCAGTCGCTGCTCTCAGAGGAGAGACTAAACACGTTCTGAAGAAGGCGGTTCCTCCGGATCCCGGGCACACCATTCTGTCTTCTTCAGGGGCCGGCTGTTGTAAGATCTGGCCGGGAAAACGGTACCTACGGAACAAACCGTGATGTTTTGTGTCAAGGTCATTTCAACGCCAACGAATGTTTAGATATTGAAAATACTACCATATAGGGCAATAACACTTCATCCGCGTATTATTTCATTGTGGTTAAATCAAACACGTTATTTTCCAGATGTTGGGATGGGTGTTAAGTGATTTTGATAAAGCAGTCGTAGTTTGACAACAAAAGAGGTGTGAACGCACCTGTCACCAACAGCGTTGTTCTTGCTGCAGTGGGGACACGTGACAAATGCCGAATGGGTCAGCCCTGGCCACTCGTTCAGGAGGTTGTCCAGCTCGCCTTGAAGCGGAAGTATGACCTTCCACATCCGGTTGACGTCGGTGGTGTCCGCCCTTGTCGTCATGATGACGTCAATCTCGTCATTGGGGTTGATGACGTCAAACCGTGAGGAAAACTGTGTCGTGGGGGCGCTCTCGTGCCCAGAGTCCCCTGTGCGACGCAGGGTTCTCTGGACCATGACCTGGAGGTCGCCTTTGCAGGCCATGACGCCATCTTTCCAGTCCTGTCTGAAGGTCACGTGCGGATGGATTCGGACGCAAAGACGTTCAAACAGTCCCGGTGGGCAGAACCCCTTCAGAGTGTGGCCTAGTTCGATTTGATCCTGGTGCTCTGGTATTTGTGCGGGCCACACTTTGCTGTATGTCTGCGGAGGGTTATTCTGTAGATAGGAAGGGAACCGGTATTGTTGGCCCCTACATGTACCAAAGATGGCGTCTGTGGACGGACTGGTCGGTACAGGGTAGCAAAGACCGAACTCCAGGAGCAGGTCCATCACGAGGTCAGACTGAAGCATCATGGGACTGTCGGTGAGGAGCATGTGGATGACGTCACGTGACAGGAGGCCATTTTGAAGCAGGGACGTTTTGACTCTGTCCAGCTCCATGCTGACCATGTCTTCAAACCGCGGGTTGTCGACGCTGAACACCGAATCCGTGTCGTAGTGGAATAGACCCTTGAAGATCTCCACAATAGAAACCGGATCTGGGAACACGTGATCACGGAGAGCCTCGTTTTCGCTGTAGTGGAGGATGACGCCCTTCCGGTGTAGGTATCCTACCGCGGTTTCTATGCTTTTCTCCGAGGTGAGACCAACCTCCGATGCAAGCATGCGACACGCTGACCATGAAACTGACAGGCTCTCGTCTTTTCTCAGACTTTCGAGTCTTGTCTCCAGGTCAGCCCACGTCTTCGGCAGTACGCGGCGTAAGTCTGGGAAGGCGGACGTGTCTTCCAGAACCCGTAAGATTTCAGCTCGCAGTGCTTCGACTCCCTCAAGACCCTCTGCCGAACTGAGCGGGAAAACTTGGGAGAACTTCAGCGGTTTGGACTTTAAGTCCTCTAGTTCGGTCAGACGTTTGGCATAGCCGTTTTGGCTGGAATCTGAACTTTCTTCTCGGGCGGATTGAAGCTCTTTCTTGATCTTTCTCATCTGTCGGTCAAGATCCTTCACGTAATTCTGTTGCATTAGGTCGATTTGGTTTTCGATGTCTTCACATTTCATCCGCATTTCTTCTGCGTCTCTTATCTGGTCCACGTGTGTTCCCGCCAAAAGGACGTGTGTCCCAGGAACCCTTGCGCGGAGTATGTCCACCCACTTGCCGACAGACGCAGGGAAGGACTCTCTTCTGTAGCTGGCGAGGTCCACCGTGAGGATGTGGAGACTGCCCTTGGTGAGGAATAACTGGTGGGTCATGTGATAGACAGGATGTCCTCCAAAGTCGTACACTAGCAATTTCACATCGCCTCCTGTCGACCACGGTGTGATCTGCACCCCGTGTGTGCGGTCCTCTTCCTTGGTAAGTGCCGACACTTGCTGAATCAAGGCGTTGCTGAGGCTAGTTTTCCCCGAAAGAGGTGTCCCGACCAGGGTCAGCTTAACCTGCGGTACCACAGTCGCTGTTGACCGCCCAAGTTCCTCTTGGTACGCGGCAATGGATTCAATGCCTCCCGCGCAAACTTCAAGCGGAGGCTGACATAGGGGGTTGTTCTTGAGTCGGAGATCACCATGTTTCCTGATGTTGACGAGGCTCCCAAACCCCATTGGCAGCGCGGTGATTCGGTTATCTTGCAGATGGAGAACGGTCAATGACGTCATTCTACAAATCGATTCCGGAAGTGACGTCAGGTCATTCTTATCCAGGTAAAAGTTCTCGAGTTTGTTCAACTTGTGGATGTCCTCTGGTATCTTCTTTAAACTATTTCCACTGAAATTGAGAATCTTGAGGTTGACGAGGCAGAGAACTTGCTCTGGGAAATCTTCGAAACGATTGTTACCGAACCATAGATCGGCTAAGTTCGTCAGCTTGCCGAAGTCACGAGGGAGAGACGAAAGCCCGTTATCTCCAAGGTAGAACATTTCCAGTTGGCGTAAGTTGCAAAAAGTGTCTGGAAGGTTTTGCAGCTTGTTTTTGTACAGCCGGAGCATTTTCAATTTTTGTAATACATCGATGTTTTCTGGGACTTCCAATAGCTCGTTGCACCCGATATCTAGCTCCTCTAACTCTATGAGATCCAAAAGCTGCTCGGGGAAGTTGTGAACTTATTGTCCCATAACTTAACATTCACCAAACCTGTCAGTTTACGAAAGTCGTCCGGCAGGAAAGACAGCTGGTTTTGCCTCATGTTTAGTTCTCTCAGGTCTTTGCCAGCCCTCAGAACGTGAGAAGGGATCTTGGAAAGGCCCTTCCTCTGAAGTTCTATCTGCCGAGCCATTGTGGGCGTTCTTCTCGATTTGATGTCTTGTTTGATGTCTTATTCAAACAGAAAACCAGCAAAACCTATATCAACGATAACGCATTGGTATCTGTGCTTGTGGATTGTAGATCTGTTGTCAACAGCTGCTCTGTCAGATTAGTTTCAGTTCTTTTACTAGCCATATGGACTATGTCATAGTTACTGTACTAGTTCCGCTTAATTCTCTGATGCATACTAGCGCGGTTGTTTTGTTCCGCCAGGCGTCTCTTTTTCATGGTACTGCAGCTGGCGCCGGTCCATGCAGATACTTGGCAGATACCCAACTGTACATATCGTCTTTCATGTCACGTTCAGGCATACCTCTGGAAAGAAAACAGACTTCATGAGAATAAAAGATCTGCTCTAGGGTTTCACATTCCACAGTAGTGCGTCACAACAGGCGTATGACGACTCATAAAATGTGTAATCGCCATGGCACGTCTTGACAACGGGATATGTTTATTTATAGCGAACAACATCTGTCTCTTAGCACCAAACAGTAGTTACAGACGTGCTTTCCCTTTAATCTATCCCTGTCTAAAATTAAAGCCGTGACTTCAGTCCGTAACTCTAGGACGAGATTGGCACACATGGGCTTACTGAGAAACTCACTGATAACATGTTCGATTCTATTTGCAGAGCCCGCCTTTGGTTATACAGGCGTGTTTGGGTTTAAATGTATCAACAATGACTCGCTGCACATGTCGGAATGACCCAAATAATTCGATCATGCAAATAAACTGCACAATGTACGACCCAGACGATGTGTACCTGCTTCATGGATCGCAAGACCAGCCAATGGTTACATTTAGATAGATAATATGGCGTTTTACTGTGATTGACTAGATTCAGTGCAGATCTCTATATCTCACCCACAAAACCGGAACTGATGGAAAGCATTTAAAAATGGAGGCCAGCGGTGGTTTGGTTGTGATGATTCATGTTTTAAATGCCTGCACAGTTTCGATGATACCAAAAGAAGCTTAGTAGAAGATCGTACCTTTGTCTGCCTCTTGTGCGTCTCAAGGTTCTAGTATTCATCCTATATATTTTACCCGACCATCCCTACATTGCGCTGGAAGTCCATTTTTCTCTTGGATCCCAAACGGACGGTACCGTCAGGCGTCAGAGCATAATTTGCAATTTGCAGAGACAGCGGTGCCGCTACACAGACCTGTCATGCCTCATATGACGTCACGGGAATCCCCACTCGAAAGGCCAAGGGTCAATGGACGACACTATGTGCTGAAAGGGGGGTCGCCGGCCTTTTTAACAGGGAATATTCCAATGTATAGAAAAATTGTTGCCACCCAAACTGATGTTTACATTGTGTGTAGGTTTGTTATTGCATTAGAACGTCGAAATTGACTACAATAATGAACTATCCTGATCTTAGAAACATCTGGTGCTTCTGGAACCCCTGATAAATGTGTATCGTACCAGTGGAATGGTTGGTTTTTGAATGGTGAATTACAAATGCCACGCACTAAATTTCATCAGACACATTGCAGTTGTTCTTAGCTCCAACAGAGGTCGTTCGTGATCTTTGTAGTATATGTACTTGTAATTGCTTCCCTTCCGAGTATAAGCTTCATTTTGTCTTGAATATAATACTCACCAATTCAACCTCAGTCCATGTTGGTAAAATTGATTTTTGTTAGTTTCGAAGCTAGGAAAAACAAGTGCAAAGAAATGGAAGTATTGCAATTGGTTTATAGATTTATTCATCATCAAAATGATATTCACAACCATGATGGCAATATTGCCTTTGAATTTATCATTTCAAAATTATAGCCTGGTAATTACTGAATAACTTAGATACCAACAAATAAAGCGATGTGATATGTCCAGCTAGGTGATAATGATGTATACGGATATAAGTTTGCGTATTGGATATATGTAACAGTTCCATTAAGTGCTTTTCCGTATGATTACTAAATGTATAACCTTGTAACTACAAACTGCTTCTACGTTCCTTTACCAAGCCGCACTAATATATCACACCGACTGCCTACACTTACACCATTGTGTGATGTCTATAGATTTCTACCTATACAAGGCCTGAAGTACAACATACAAAACAGTAAGGCTTCGCACCAGAACGGTCTAATCGTCGTGCCACCTGACCGAACATTGTTTGAGTCATTGAGTTGTGAAGGTCTTGTTATATTGCTTTATACATGCACAATTTCTTTTAAAAGACGCCTGCTGCTTTCGTACAAATAGTGATTATGCTGACTGTACATTACCATTGGTTTAAACATCATGTTGTGGTGATGTTTTGATCTTTTATTACGTTTTCATAAGACATTACTAGTATTTCTGTACATTATTTTAAGGTGCATTGTGTTGTATTAACTCATGTTCTTCTACTTTTTTTACACACTACGTACGTGCTGTACAGCTATTGGCGATTTAACATTGTGGGGGCAAGATACTAATGGCTACCATTGTGTTCACATTGTACAAAATTAATGCTCTTTAAAATCGATACATTCTTTTTTTCTAGTTTGGTCATTTGGGTACTCCCGTAGCACGGCGATTAGCAAAGTCTGGTACGTTATATTTCTGTATTGGATAATGAGTTATCTATCCATGTAGTTCCCACAGTTTCAGTACTTGTATATTTTGATCGCACAGTCGGACACGTCGGTGACCACGACTCTGCCCTCGGGAGTCATGGCGACTCCGTACGGGGACAGCAGCCCGTCCGACGCCGTGGCGATGTGCCGAAGGAACGACCCGTCGGGCCGGAACAGGTCCACCCGCCCGTTGTGGATGTCCGCCACGATGATGTTGTCCTGCGGGTCCACGCACAGCCCCGCCGGCATGCCGTGCTTCCCCCGGTCCGCGTCCGCCCCCACCTCGCCGCCGAACTTGAACAGGAACAGCCCCTCGGAATCAAACACCTGTTACAAGGAAATTTAAAAAAAGAAATAGACACCAGTTGTCTAAATAATTAAGGCAACGTCGGCGTTAGAAGGTTCTTTTACTTTGAAACATGTAGCCGCATTGTTCAATGTTTGTCTAAAGATGAGTCTCATTGTCATGATGTTGAGTATCTGATTAATCACTGTCAGAAGATATGCGGGTACATTGAGCCATCGCGACCTTCACATCACAATATCCATCTATCACAATATCACTTAATCGTTTCAAAAACAAAGGGCTGTGTATAGAATTACTGCAGACTGCAGAGAAATGGCATTGAACTTTTCCAACCAACGACCCAACCTTTAATAGTATTGCAAGTTTTCCACACTGTCACTGAGAACAAAATGAGATAAACGCTGACGAAAAACGTGGACAAACCCACACAAAGAACCCTCCATACCAGATGTGCAATAAACTAGAAAGGTAACATTTGCAAAGCAAATAATATTTATCTTCGCATATAGTCCAGCTGCCTTGTTAATTCCTACTCAAACACATTCATGGTGACAGGAGTCTAAATGCCTCCTGCTATAAAATTGCAACATAATGTAACCCAACACTAGTAACTATGATAGCAGCCCGCTGGTTCAGGTCATTGACCTTTTGTGTTTGGAGAAGAGGAAACTGAGCAAAAACAAGATGTTTTCCTTTAATTCGTTAAACATAATAATCGACTCGTTCGGTACAAGGACAGGTTTACCTTCACACAGTGGTTCTTGTAGTCCGACACGATGATGTCCGAGTGCGAATTCACGGCCACGAATATCGGCCTGTTGAAGTTGGAATCGTCGTCTCCTGGCGACCCGAAGTGGTGAAGCAGCTCACCGTCGGAGGAGTGAATGGTGATCCGGTTCTTACCTGCGGAATTTTATTTTGGTCGTAAAAACATGATATGGAAATAAGCTACACAGGGTCGTTGACATAGGTTGTAACGAAGCGGTATAAAATTAAATTTCTGAAGCATCCAAAGACATTTGCCGATGTATGCGTAGGAGCCAAACATGCAAAAGAACAAGTAACAAAATGATAACTTGAGTATTATTGAAAAGAAAATTTTTATGAAAGATATGATGACGGTACCTGCATCTGTCACCAACACGTGATCAGTGCGTGCGTCGTACGCAATGCCTGATGGGATGTCTAAGACGTCATTTCCGAATTTGCTGATGACCTCTCCCTGAAAGACAGGTTTGGTTTCTGATCAACATTCTTCTACCGATAATTCATATAATAAGCTTCTCTTTCAGATACTTTTTATCCTCCTTCTATCAAGACGTTACAATGTGTTTAGGATAAATACATTTTCTCCTATTTCTGTGCCCTTTTCACTCAATGCGTTTGCATTTCTAAAAATAGCTTCTTTATGGCGCACCTTTTATCTAGATTGTCCGTGCCTAAAATAGATTTCCCATTTCAAGTTATTGCCATAATCAGGTCAATCTATTTAGACACCACAATGGTTACAAAGGCTTAGCATAGTAGAGTTAGACTAGCACGAGTACCGTCGGTAAAAATAGATTTCCCATTTGAAGTTATTGTATAATAAAGATGAATGAGGTCTAGCTATTAACACGCAACAACGGTTGCAGAAGATTAGTATAGCGCGGTTAGATTAGCCTTGGTTCCATTTCAAGTTATTCTGTGGTAAAGATGAATGAGTTGAAACTATCAACATGTCGCAATGGTTACAGAAGATAAGCATAGGTCAGAAGCAGGCGTACCTTAGGGTCAAACTTCTTGACACACTTGTTGGCCACGTCTGTGATGTAGATGTTCCCGTCAGGCGTCACGGCCACGTCCACAGGCTTCAGGAACTTGTCTCCTTCCTCCTTCTCCGACTTCCACTTAAACGTTCCTTTACTGTCAAACATCTGCAGTAAATTCGACACGTTTCAGGATCGTGTTATTCAATGAGTTTAATGATTTTCAACATGTACACATTAATCAAGCTCCTAATTGACATTGATCTTTTAATGTATATCAAGATCCCAACAAAACAGAGTATAGGAGAAGAAAATATCAGGAAAATATCGCCGGATGACATTGTTATGTCTGTTATCAATATGATCATATTCAGCAGTGAATGTGTTCACAATTGCAAAAGTCACAATCATATCATGAATGAGTTTACGTCAGCGTTGCATGCACAACGTATACATTAGCAGCCTTCGTTGGCTGATTTCGTATGATTTACACAATAAAATAATAAAACAAGCAATAAATTAAAGATACATACATACATACACAAATGTAATAATACAAATCAACGACAAGAAAACGCACGAAGACCTGACCTGTAACCGTTTGTTGCCGTTGTCTGCCACCAGGATCTCCCCCTGACTGTTCGTCACCACCCGGAAGGGAGAGTCGAACTCCCCGTCCTTGGTGCCCTTGGCTCCGAACTGGAACACGGGCTCTGTGATCAGCACGCCCAGCCGGAAATTCTGCAGAACATCGTACTCTGATTAACCAGCAGTGTAATACAATAAATTGGCTTATTGATACATAGTAGCACATACTCAAACCACATTGCTGGCCGAATTGCGTGATCGTGGGACAGATACAAACAACACAGAAATACTTGTACAACTAACAGACACAAAGCATCTTCCTGGACAATTGAAAGAACACAAAAGGCTTAAAGTAACACCATACCACCGCTGCCACCAGTGTTGTCATAGAGAACACCACAGTATACCCTGTATAGAAGTATGCTTTAAGAAGCTTTCTATGCTCCCTTCATTGCCCTTTATACCTATTATACCAGATTTAATGTGAAGGTTGTCACAAGCTGACTTCTGGTATCCCTCCCCGTCGTATAATATCCAGTCCTTCACAGTTCAGATGTGATAAACATAGAAGGGTGCTTTTGCCTTTGCACGGAAGTGTAGTTTGTTACGTACACTTTCATCCTGTTTCTACAAGCCTGTAGCACAATTCCATCCAAATTTCTTTATCATGTCAAGGTATAAAGCAAAGGTATAAAGCGAAAATCGTCTAACCTACTTTTATTTGCTGTATGCAGAAAAAAGAAATTAATAGCGAATGACATTTCGTAGCGTGACGGGTGATGATACTTGATTTGTCAGTCACACAATTGAGAGAGACCTTGAAGCTGAACGTGTACACTCCTGAAATATTCATGTGCGTCTTCTCCACTTGGTGTTAATGAATTGGAACACCTGTCTTCGTGATTGTCTTCAGTCCATCAATCTTACTGACAGTTAGGGCAATGTCCTATAGGCCCTGGTGTAAACTGTACCAAGGATAAATGCCAACTGAAGGTGTTTGCGTGTGAACGACCTCTCCGAGGCTCTCTTTTTAGAATGAAGGATCATGGGGCTTTTCTACAGTCTGAGAAAAAAAGTGTTGATGACACGTAGACAGACAGACAGACAGATAGACACACACACACACACACACACACACACACACACACACACACACACAAACACATGCAAACAAACAAACACACACACACAAACACACGCACGCACGCACGCATCCAGACACAGACACACACAGACACACAGACACACAGACACACAGGCACGCACACACACACACATACACACAGAGAGGGGGGGGTAGACAGACAGACAGACAGATAGACACACACACACACACACACACACACACACACACACAAACACATGCAAACAAACACACACACACACACAAACACACGCACGCATCCAGACACAGACACACACAGACACACAGACACACACACACACACAGGCACGCACACACACACATACACACAGAGGAGGGGGGGGGGTAATGCAACAATTCTAATTCGGAAGGTATGGATTAGAAACAGTAAGCTAAGTTGGCGTGTTGTATCGGTATCCACCCCGTACCTCATGTAGATGTTCTGCGGAGAACTTGACACACATGTTGACATCCGGGCCCTGTGTCGGCAGCAGGTCCCCGGCCTCTGAGATGGAGTTCTCCAGGATGGACCACTGGGACAACTTCTCAACGTCAGAGTCTTTCTCCAGGGCCTCGTCAGCAGCCTACAGGGGGACATAGTTTGGTGAATGTTAGCTAGTAGCGTGCGTAGTCCAGTGGTTAGCGACCCAGTCTCTGGATCAAGAGGTTGGCAGTTCGAATCCCGGCTGTTGTCAATAACCCGACATGCACGCTACGGTAGAGTAGGGGACGTTAAGCGGCGTTTTAATGTTCATTTTGCTTGTTGAAAAGAGCTTTCCCTTCCTTTCCTTTCCTCTCTTTTCCTTAGGTATATTGAGCACGCCTTGAATAAGTGTGCCATTGTCGTGGACGCATGCATATGGCCATAACCACAGTCGTAGTCAGTCAGAAACATAATTATGCTAAATATCTTTTTAACTTGTTATTGCCTTTTCTCCAGAAGCGAGGAGAAGTCGAATTTATTCAACGGACTAGCGCTCGTGCTAGCTTGATCATGTCTATGTATATATACATATGTATACATATATACAAGCTATTCCTTTACTATACTTCATTCATTCCATCAACACACAACGATTATTTTCTTTCATTTACGAAAAGAGTTGCGTGCGTGCCGTGCAACGTGACAGACACACATGGTTCAGCCAAGTTTAAACCTCCTTTGTCCAACACAGCCTTAGCTTGGATCATCAACATAAAGGACTATACACGTGTTCTATCTTTGGCACAACGTGCGTCAAACATACACGTGCCAAACTGTGGTACACGTGCCATAAACATATCCGCGGCTCTGGTTTTTATCTGACGTAAAAGGTACTCAGTCGGCATGTTCTCAGCACGCGCACATGTCTGGGAACGTGCCCAACATCGATGACGTTACCTTAAAGGCATTTCAGGGCAGCACGACTGGAAATATTCTGAATAAGGCAATCGTTATGATATTGACACATACTGCTTCACATTAGCACATTTGAGTCAGTATTTCATATACTGGGTATTCAAAACTGCAGAAACAAGCCCCAAGATGAGTCCTTTATTTTCTGGGTGGTACCCTAAAAATCAGCCAAGGGCCATTCCAGTAACCTTTTTCCGTCAGAATTTTCGGAATTTTTGCTCCACGAGGGATATACATGGGGATAGTGTGATTTTAACTCAGTATGTAGATAAATGACTATAAAATTGACTTTGCAAAATCGGGTTTCCGAGCCCTAAAAACTGTACTGAGTGCCTTTAAGCTTCTAGGGAATCCCGTCTTCAAGGACAGACTAGATATATGTGTGTATCTTGTCCCAGAGGAGACACAAATCATCCTAACGTAACATGATATTTACCAGGTTCCCTTTTCTCTAAGAAAATTGCCACTGTCCAGTCTCTGTCTGATTATGTGGTTAAAAACACGGCATAATAAATTCCCGTTACCCCTGTATTCTCGTTCCCCATGGGAGGTGTGAGTTAGTGTACCGTCTGTGTGCTGTCACTGAAATATCCACATTCATTTATCAGTACATGTATTATTTCGCTTCTTCAACTGGAAGTAAATGCATTGTCAATAGTCTTTTATGCTCCTTGAATATGTAAGGGCAAGAAGCCTGTTGATATATATAGCTGGATCGATTCTCCTCCTATATATTCTGTTCACTGTAAGAACCGGCCAATTTGAAATAGAGCCTTCTGATTGGTCGACATCTTCTGGCTATATGATAATGATCTTTACAGTTTACTGCTCGACAGTTGTACGGGATATCTGTTTCTGTATCTGTATAGCCGGTATAACCGCCTATCGGCGTAACACACCAGCAGGGTACGCAATGTATAGAAAAACTAATGAATCCCGCTGACCTGTACGCACTCCTCCAGTTTGTGCAGCCCTGCCTGCATCTCTCCCCGCTGGGTGGCCAGGGAGTCCTTCCTCTCGGTGTAGATCTCCTCCAGCGCCGAGACCATCTCCTCCTCGCTCTGCTGGATGGCCTCGATCAACATCTCCGCGTGCTGGTGGATCTCTTCTTTTGCTGTTTCTCTGCAACGAAACAGAACGGCATTGGAGTTTTGAAAAAGGCTTTGAGATGTGTAATCTTTATTCAAACAACTCACAGACAATATTCGCAGTCTGAATTATGTTGTTCTGACAATTCAATGGTCTGTAGACCTATTGTACACTTAAAATTACAAGTAATCGGAATTGTCTAAAATGGGCAACGTTGAAAAAATAAACATACTAAACAATTACACCACATCATACATAACATAATGCTAAACGATACCTTTCTGAGGTCATTTAATGGGCAATAAAATCGTTTAGACGTTCCCCTAAATAAGATATAGATAAATAGATAAATCAAATACCCAAGCATCCAAATTTCTATCTCCAAATTACTACAATGGAACGAAAATGACAAGCACTTTTAATCTAAAGCAACTTGAGAGATATCCATTACAGATGATCTCTCATGCGAGCGATCTATTTTCAGCACCAAGGACAGATGCGATGGCAGAAAGCGTTCCCTAATACCGCATTCAGATGAATTTTCAGATGAATTATCATGTGTACATAAAACAGGATTCCGCTCTGATTAATTATTTTTAGTATCCATTTTGCGCTCGATGTTCCGAGTCATCTTTAGTTGTAAGCAGTAGGTGCTGTGGTCTACTTACTTGTTCTGCTTGAGTTCGTTCTCCATGGCCACCAATAGGCTGACGGCTTGCTGCAGAGGCTTGGCTCGCTCCCGACATTCCCCTACCCGCTCTCTGATTCGCTCACAGTACTTACTGGCCGCGTCCTGGGGTCAAACATGCCAATCACATGGACGTTAAAACGAGATAGAAATGATCTTTATAATACTTCAATGAAGTGACTTGGTGAGCAATGCGTAAGGAAAACAGTTTCAGGGGCGTAGCACAGTTTATGAAATGGAGATTTTATCATGAATAGTCCATTTTCCATATATCTTCCGAAATTAGCAAAAAAATGAAAGTGTGTACTCTTGCGCGACTATGAAAGAAAATGATACAGCTTGTGCGAACCTTAAGTTTGGAGACAGTGTGGCCGTTGTGTTCCATGACGAAACAGTCGCCACAAATCGGCAACTCACATTTGTCGCAAAAATACTTGATGACTTCTCCCTCATGAGTCCCACAGGTCACCTCCTGAGAAAGATAATATCATGGCAGCCCACATTATAGATATCAGTATGCATAGTAAAAAAATGTACTAATTCTTAACATCAATATCCCCAACGATCAAGAGGGTGAGTGTAACGTGCACAAGCATATCCAGAGGCTTACGGAATTAGAATACAGGTACACGTGTGCTCCCAATATCCCCCAATGTCCCCCAGTAAGAAACTTTTGGTAATGAAGTAGAACTCCACGATTGCCACAAAGGGGATACAGTCTGAAGGCACAAACTGTAAGAAAGGGCTTTGTAGAAGTATTATTAGTATATCTTTCCACTGTGAAAATACTTCAGATGCTGATCCACGTACCTTTTTCTCTTTCCTGGGCGGGACGGGTGACCTGGGCCGCGGGGCGTTCCTGGTGCGCTCCCGCTCGGCGTGCAGGAGCTGACACAGGTTGGACACGAAGAAGTTATCCCTCAGGCCCTTCACGCCGTTCTTAGGCAGCGGCGTCTCCTCCCGACACATCGGGCACGTCAGCTTACCTTTCGGACTCTTCGTCGTCTTACTGGCTGTTAACCTGAGGAAAAAATTATGTTTTTCATCGACAAAATAGCAACAACAAACTATGGCGCACTGAAGGTATAGGACGATCTAAACACAGGTGGTTTTACCTCTTTTTGATTACTAGTATCTTTTTTTCATCATTGTGATGACCGTGTGCAAGAAAGAATACAGTATAAAGGAGTGTATGGTACAGCCATCTGCTGAGTATGGAATATATAGTCTTCTATGCCAAACATAATAATTAATCATTAAAGGATACTTTGGAAAGGGCTGTCTAAGCCTACTTTTGTATTGACACAGCTCATAAACTCACGGTGGTGTCGTGTGAATTCGAACGGCAGAGCGTTCGGCTCGGAACCATGAGGTCCCAAGTTCGAATCCTGCCATGCCACCGACCTTGTGCCCTTGGGTAAGGCACGTTACACGAATTTTCTCACTTGACTCCTGTGAAAATGAGTATGCCTGTTGCCCGTGCATTTGCTTTAAATTTGTCTGTGTTGGTGGTGGCATAAAAATAAGTTGGAAAAACTTGACGTCTTAGAAATAGAAAACGGAATAGAAAACTAAAATAAAAAAAAGAAAAGAAAAGAAAAACTCACGGCCAAGACATTGCTCTACGTTTCCGCATTCACTAGTTTCTCTCACCTGGCCAGACAGTCCATACAGAAGGTGTGGAGACAGGGCAGCACCTTGGGCCGGTTGTACGTCTCAAAGCAGATGTTACAGACGATCATCTCGTCACTGATCTTGTTGAGGACGGTGGAGGTGCCGGTGGGTGAGGGGGCCGTCAGGGACGCCATCTTGGATTCCTGAGGAGAGCCTCTGGGCGAGCGCGCCATGTCCTAACTCCGGCAGGCGAGATGTCCCGTCTGCGTGATGAACTCGTAATAACGTTTTATGTAGGGCCAGACTGTCTAGTCACAAAAATCTGCACGCAAACCTTTTCCTCTGAATACTACCAGAAGCTTGTACAATACACACAATTAGAGACGATTTAACAACTATACGCCCGGATAAGACAGAATAAAAAGTTGTCGACCTGTCGGTTAGAACGTATCAATTGTTAAATGGGCTACACTGTGCTGGACAAAACAACACGTTATTATACTGGGTTTTGGGTTATTCCACTCATCTATGGGGGTGTTGTGAATGTTCTATAAACTACATGTTCCAACTTCTATGGTTACCCTTTCTATTGTAATTATCACCGAAAACTCTAACGCCCATTTTGACCATGAATCCTCAACTGAAAAGATCAGCATGGAAGCAGTTCTTTAAACCAAATTATTAAAGTGGAAAAAATAGTTTCTTCCAACGACTTCTGATGAAGGAAAAAGCGACACCCACCCATGGGACGGGTCGTCGCGTGCAGAGATATCAAAAGACGTCATCAATAATTCAGAGCCCGGCATCAATGCCTTATTGACTTCGATGTCAATATCCAATATCTACACCTCATTTTCTACACAAAGGTAGGAGCAAATCCTGTTATAAAAGACGGGAGACTGCCAGAAACAAAAAAGAAAACAAAACCGAGCGAATGATATGGCCGACCGGACACAATTGGTGTGTACGTTTCTTGTACCAAAACAAGGAAGAGAAGTTACGAAAATGGAGATGATTGGATGGTGAATGATTTATGAAGTCCTCGACATGAAAAGGCAGCGGAGAGACAATGAGAAGAGTCGGGGAAAGGCCAACTAAAAGAACATCGCCCGGCAAAATGTCACAAGGCACGGTTCTGTCACAGTGTTAGGCTCCGTCGAGTCGTAGACGAGTATGTCTTATACATGTTACAGCTTATACGAAACATCTCAAACCAACGTGATAACCAAAATGCACAAGAAAAACACAGCCAGGAAAATTCCTGAACATAACCAGAATGTAGTCATCTCGTTGGAACGTCATTTCTTAAAAGACCAATTCCATTCCTGAGAAGTCATTCTCCCTGAGTTACAATTGGCCTCATTGGTACGAGTTGTCCATTTACAATTTTCATAAAAGTGTTCTTGTTATCCATTTAATGACACAGTACAGCAGAGCTACCATACGTGTAATAACAACAGGCTCAAACAGTCGTCTCTAAGATAATCTATTACAGTAACTATAGTTATGTGTGGGACAATTTCTTTTGTAAACATTCACTCAGTTCTGATGAAGAGCCAATGCAGGAATAAGTTACTAAAACTTATTATTCCACTGCTATTCCTTACATAGCAAATACTGAACTGGGATGATGCATATAAATTCATTCAAATGGATAGCAGTAAATAGAGGGTAAAACATAAATGTTAACTAACTTCTCGGTTTATATTATCAGATAGAACATTGAAAAATAACCTATCGCCTCACGCATAATTAGAAGAGACAAAAATTGATTGCAAAAATTTGTTTGTACAGAATGTACTCCTCATTTCTAATTTTGACCCGTATAGTAACAACACAATGCACGGTTCTGAGTACTGTTTTATTGCGTGTGTTCCTCCTGACTTGTAACCTTATACTGGCGTCTCAAAATAAGGCAAGTACAATGGTTCAATTGTGTGTACAAGGAAAGTCTGATCTGCAACATGATATCTGATGTTGGTCAGCGTTTTTAGAAACAAAAGAATCCAGAAGCATCAACAAGTCAATACTTCAAGACGTCGATATCCATACATGAGGGCACAATGATAGTTTTATGGACCCATAAATTCTAGCCTCTACAGATAACGTGCCCTCATTGTGTCACAGTCGATCATGCAAGCAACGTGTGTATTATAGAAATGTTTGCAAATTTGTATAGTTTAAAATCTATATATGGATTCGTATACGTCAAAATGATCACTACAGTAAGATTGCCAATACACTGAAAAGTATCTCTTAAAAACTAAATCGCTGTACGTTTGCGTAGGAATTCTGTCTTTCTTGGAACAAACACATTTGTCTTGAGATACCATTGTCATGATTTCGACGCTATATCGTTACTACTGTTTTAGTTGTCACAACTAACGATAATCGATAGGTATCAGTGACGTGTTGAATTGTATTTCGTGATTTCCATTTGTTATCAATACAACAGGTGACGTAGATAAGTCTTCATCTGCTTTCTTCAAGAATTGTTCGGTTACGTGCTGAACTGATCGTTCTCATATCATAAGCTAGAATGTATTGCATCTATTACTAAATATTAGGCACTTCTATGTTTTGTATGTTGTTTTTATGATTGTCATATATAGGTAATTAAAATAAGACTTTTGTTAAATAGTAGGTCGAACAGATAAAAGGGAAAGCTACTAACAATGGCAGTTATGTGTATTTCTCAATAGATAGCATTGAGTCCTTTTGATCAAGTCTATCTGTATCTGTATCTATCGTATTACTTGAACCCCCTTTCATGTGTGTCCGGAGCAATGACCGAATTTCTTTCTTCTCTTTGAGAAAAGAACGTCCAGGCACTCTTATAGGTAGGATTATTAGGTACATTTGTTTGAAATGACTCATAGGGCGTTTACATCACTTAGAATTGGTCCCAACAGAACGGGGAAAATCCTGTTTTTCAATGTTTCTAGGAAACTACTGAAGATTGTTTGCCACTGTTGATGTAGCTTGGTGACCGAAGTTTCTGCTCTTTGGTGACGTTGCCTGGTCTAGCAAAGAAGCAATAACATTGCCCTTTTATTCGGCTTGTTGTCCTTGCCCCATCCTTTTCTTCAAAAGTTGTGTGTTTAAGTTCTTGAATCGGTCACGACGTCTTAGCAGTGAATTGATTCTTGGAAGACTCCTTTGTTGTAAACGAAGAGGATTATTGATTGACTTATTGGTGCAATAATTATGACGCCTTCGAACACAAAGGACGAAACCGCGTGGTCACGACAGATGGGTTTGACCACCATGTAAGGAATTATGGATACAAAGATTTGCGTGTGGAACAGTGTAAACAGGAAACTATTTACACGTATTACACCCACATAACACGTAGTGACGTCAAGCAGTAGGGCATTCAACCCTAAAACTCTGTTTGTCTCTGTACGTCAGAATTAATCTAAACTCAGTGGGATTAAGTTGTTACGTCATTTCTTCGATTCTTTATTCTCTCAAATGGTGCTCTCATTTGCCCTTGTGGACGACCCCTAGCCTCTACCAGGCACCGCGGATCGCTGGAAAAATAGTAGAAATTGGCCAAAATAAAGGGGGAGGATCTCGGGCCATAGAAGATCCAATTTGCGTCGCTAGACGACCCCTTCCGTCCAGTTTAAAAGGGTGAAACCGTTCAAACGCCGCCACGAAAACGTTTGATTTTACAACACAAAAACATAAGATGGAAGAAGTATCCATAGCAAACACGAGATGTGAATAAGGAGAGCAATTTACTTGGGATTTGAAGATCGCCATGAGATTTAACAACGTTTGCCTTTTCATGCTTTTCAAAACATATACGAACATGGCTGGGAGATACAGAAGTTCGGATTAAGTGTTTTCGAGTAGACTTTAAACGGCAAGAATGAACACACCACAAGTTTTCTGCAACTGCTTGTTCGGAATTCCAATCTGCTATTAAACGACACTATCGCGTGTTGCATATCACTTTACCATATCCCGACTTGGCACGCATTCCGCTGCACTGTCCTTGGTGCTGAATGACGTTCTATTGTTGCAGGAGTCAACTGACATTTTACCTACTGCGAAACAGCAAATGGGCGTTCTGAATAACAGGACGCCTGCGATAGTAAAAGATCACACCATAGTACAATAGCCTTGTCCCCGCCCGACCCTTGTACCACTAACTGAAAATATGCTTCAAACATTCTGGACTATGTGTGCCTTCAAGCTTGTGTAATATATTCATGGCAAAAATTAGGTGATGTTCCTCTGTCTGTCTGTCTGTGTTGTAGCAAAACTAAAAATACAATTAAAAACTCAAATCCATATTGGATTTATCTTTATTAAAGCAATTACATGACCTATAGGCCTGTTCACAAAAACCGTCAACTGTGCCCTTGGATAATACATATAACGTTAAGTGTTTCAAGTCAAATTCATTTGATGCATTTATAAGAAACACACAATGTTCCCTGTGTTCTGTTCAAAAACTTGGAAGAAAAGTGAAAATGTGGAACTGTGCAGAAAGTGGAAAAAGTCTGGAAGATATTCAGATAAAATTTACATAGTTCTGATTTCTGGTACTACTATGTGTGACTCTTTGCTGTCCACTGAGTCAGCAGCTCCTTGATTTGTTTGCTGTCTGTGCTGTCCAGGGGAAGGCTGCCCTCACTGTCAGGTATGGAGGGGTCAGCACTGCTGTCCAACAGCAGCTGTACAATACTGAGGAACTCACAGGTAGCAGCTAGAGGGGGGGGGGCAGAAAAACAGCAACTGATTAAAAATGTTGCCAGCCAACTTCACAGTACAATGTTACAGAATCTTACAGTTACACATGGCAAGCAATCATTAAGCTTCTGTATAGCAAAAATACACAATCATAAATTTCAAATCAGAAAGCTGACATATTGTCTTCTACTTTTGAAATTTGACAGAAATGAAAAGCAGGTATACCTTAGTGCAGACTCACCATAATGCAAAGGTGTTTGTCCATCTTCATCCTGAGATCATAATAGAAAAAACATGTTTCAATCCTGGTATGTGGAAACAGAAGTATAAGAGAATTATGGACACTAAACAGGCTTGACGTTAACAGTGTACCTGGATGTTGATGTTTGCCTTGTGTTGTAGTAATTCTCTCACAACATCTTCATGTCCTCTGTCACATGCCCAGTGTAAGAGAGACAGGCCCTGGCAAAAAAAATTGCAAACAAGACATTTCACTTGTGTGAAACTTACAAGTACCTTAGTCTTACTTCAATTGAAAAGTTATTTATGGGTTGATACTTTCATTCCTTGAAGAAATACTATCAACCGATGATTTTTTTTGTCACAAACAGCTGTGTTTAAAATACATGTAGAAGCATTCAATCTAGTCTGTGATACTTGTAACTTACCTCTGCATCCTGTTGGTTGATATCTACATCCCCATTGGACAGCAGCCTTGCCATTTGCTTAGTGTTTCCTTCTTTACACCAATCAAACACTGTCTTGTTTTTGTCACTGAAATGAGGTAAAAGATATTGTCAATGATTATCACATAGCTTGAGGCATCATTTCATTGGACAATTCATGTTTTGTGAAGTCAGATTTTTTATGACTACAATGTGCTAGACTTTAGAAAGACTTCTTTGAAAACTTACCTTATATACTCCTCTTCAAATGACATTGTACTAACTACTGGGCCCATGAGTGTACTCTTCTTGGAATCTCCCTGGGACAGAAATGAAATGTTGGTAACATGTTTTTCAAAATAAACAACTTAACTACTAATATGTGTTCTAGTGTCTCAAGTGAAATCTGAGAGGCTAATGCTAAGAAGACCATTTTAATACAACCAAAAGATCTAAGATAATGTTGTAGTGCATTGTAGGATGTTACTGTAATTACTGACTCCTTCTCTTGGTTCCCATGTAGGATCTGCTTTCCTCACACCATCCACATACTCTGTCATGGCCTGGTCCCGATCCATGTCCTTTAAACTGTTCCATGCATCCCTAGACAGAGAATCACACAACATGGTTATATGTATTATAAATGATCAGAAAAGCCTGCTTTAAATGAAGGATGAACCAGAGATTGTGCATCACACTTGTTTGGAAGTGTGTCTTCATAACGCATACATGTTAATATTCAAAATGCTAACTTTGTCTATCTACAACCATTTTGTGCATTATCTAAATACCCCAGTAGGGGGCAGCCTGGCACTATACTCACCATTTCTGTTTTCCTTGGAAGTCAAAGAAGCCCGGCTTGGGAATGTTACATTTTCCTACATTAACCTACATAAAACAGAGAAAAAACATAACATGTAATGTCATTTAACGTTATTATAGTTCTGTGTTCATCACTCAGATTTAGCATTCCCAAGAAGCTCTTAGTTGATGTAACATTACACTAATCGGGGAACTGCTAGAACTCTAACTACAGTTGTTTGTTACAGTTTTTGTCGGCACAAAACTGCATCACAGATAAGGTATTAGGCTTGTGTCAGTATATATATATATATATTCAATAGATAAACAAACCACATTATGATTAGATAGACTCTAACAGTAGTTAACATCTCCCACCTGACATCTGAACAATTGACCAGAAGTTCTCCCGTAAGCGAGTAATAATCTCCATATCTCACCTGTTTATACCTGGCATACAGGTACAACAGTTGATCACCGTTGAGCTGCGGCGCTATGGTCGCTACGTGGTCCACCGCCTGCTGAAACACGTCGGACAGGGAAGAACTACAACTGTCGTCTGCACTGGCGGCCATGTTGTTCTGTTCCGTCTGTCGTCTGAAAGCCGCAAATCGTCGGACACTCATATTTTACGACAACTTGACAGTGGAGATAGATATTATTCGTCGTACATTAGAGATATGAAATATATAACCGAAAATTACAGTAGATATGAATTTTTATTAGCTTTTTAAAAGTTATGAAAACTTTTGATATCTGTAAAATTTTTACGACAGTGTTGTGTACCTGCGCATTGACCCGATGGAGACAAGATGGCGGCCTGTGACCACCTGTGATCATCACGTCGAAGATAAACTCGCTTTTCCAGACGAATAGGACACTAAACCCGAGTGTGATGGTGCCAGTGATCGGCAGATAGCAAGAACTTCATAAAAAGGTGACGTTTCAAGGAAAAGGGCGCTTGGTGGAGGACCATATCGCGATTGAAGCATCGAAACATCGTTGGTAATAACCCGGAAGTGAAACTACACTCTTCATCTTTCACGCCGTTTACCACCTGTTTTACGTAGCTTCAGAGCGTCTTATGAGAGATTGTGGGATTATAATTGCAGCGGTTTACAGGAAGTCATTGGTGCGTAGCTGCTACATTTGACTGAGCTTCATCAAAAGCAATACTTTGTTCAGCAACATCGTTTTCAACCGTTCAGTTCACATCATAGGGGTTACATAAAGCTAAATGAGCTGGGATGATGGTGTATTAGTTTATGACTATACAAGGGCTGGACTTTGGATTCGTGACATGTATCTTCAATGCATCACTCTCGTCAAAGAATCACAAGAACAGATTGCTAGATGTTGAACCAATGGTGAAGTGGAATAGTCTACAGCAAACATCAGCGACAGTGTCCGATGTTCTACAAGAGAAGAAACGCACACCTCAGCAGATCAGCAGAAGAAACCCAGACGGTAAGACGGACACCATGCCGTTTTTCCCCGCGCGTCGCACGCGCACCTTCTCCGGACCCCACTCCACCTGCCTCCAAACCGCCAACACATACGCTCGCAGGCTGCACAGGTCCAAGGCCGACAATGTGGCCTCGTTCGAGATCTACCACCGCTGTCACCCCATGCACGGCCTCCTGAGACTGGTGCTGTACCTGAGCGCTGCTCTCTTCACGCTGGCAGCCTTCGTGTTCTGTGGGATAGTCTTCATGTCAGAGTACATCTTCATACAGCTTTTCCTTAGGTCAGTGTTCATTAATGCGTAATGGATGTAGCTTGGTATCCAATGCCCATACCTTCATGCAAAAAGTAGATAAGAGACCCTTGGAATAACGATAGAGATAGTCATACCATGCTGTGATTGGCCAGCCCAAGCAACATGACAGATGGATATACTGGTATTACAGATATATGGAATGTTGACTTTTCCTTTTCTTTCATTGATGACATTCAAAATGTCTAATAAAACATTGTATCAATCCAGTTGTAGTATTATCAAAATTCATACACATGTGATAATGTCTTTCTTCTATTTCCACAGATTCCAGTACAAGCTAACAGTTCTACTTATTCTGATGGGCAGAAGAAGAATAGACTTTTCCAAGATCAACACCTTGATTATCTATTATATCCACTTCACCATGCTGCTAGTAGGAGGCTTTGGGTGGTGTTCTCTCATGTTTGTGGAGTTATGACAAAATATACAACACTGCAATGACTTACTAGTATAGTATATAAGAAACAAAACCTCAACCTGCAATTTGTACCCAAAACCTTCCCCTATATTGAGTCTGAAAAACCAATACATAGTGCAGGTATTGGAACTATTGTGTTACACCTTATTAAAGGCTTGTACTCAAGAAAACCACAGAAATGTTGCATTCC
This sequence comes from Branchiostoma belcheri, assembly GCF_001625305.1. Classification (NCBI taxonomy): domain Eukaryota; kingdom Metazoa; phylum Chordata; class Leptocardii; order Amphioxiformes; family Branchiostomatidae; genus Branchiostoma; species Branchiostoma belcheri. Next base: position 2,856,626 of record NW_017803046.1, on the reverse strand, counting down.
ATTTAGTTACAATTTATCCCTAACTAACATATTACCGTATAGTCGAAGTATATGCATATAACGTTACTGTTTCTTAATTTCTTTCATTGGCCAGATGGCCAGAACCAGTAAATTCTTTGATAGATAATGTAAATGCAATAATGCTTAATTAAGGTTGTTGTGACTAATAGCAATTAACAGTATGAAATAGAAGCATAGAGATATGATTGTTACAATGACATAAATGAAAGACCTTTTATAGTCAAGTATAATGTATATATGCAGTGAAGTTACATGAAAACACCAGATCATTGACATTGCCAATTGTTTTATGAATACTGTTGTAAATCATGCATATTCAACAAAAACATGTGAATCTGCAAATATCCACTGATGTTTTACTATGATATTAGCTATGCAATGTACTAGTAATTCATGTGTTACATTAGGAAAGTGTTGCAATGTTATCCCCATTATTGGTGGCACTGAAGGATTAAAGAATGATATGTAGAGATGAAAGATGGTAACAATTGTAGTGAATTCTAGAGGTACAAAATGCATGTTATGTTTACCTACAGGTTCTTAAATTATGCCCATAGACAGTAGTGTAACAGAGTATTGTAACTAGTCGTACACAAAATGTTTGGCTGAATGTTGTGGACATATTTTGTACCTTTCCTATAGTGACATATTGTGCATTTGCTCACAAATGTTGTTTTCTGAGTTAGGGGATGCATTTGTATGTTGAGATGGATGTTATTGTCAGTCTCCCCATATAGGGTGACATGCAAGTTCAATACTGCCATGAACATGCAAAATCCATAGAAAGAAATTGTTGTTTTTGTTCCCCATGTATTATGTTGACTATGTTCACTGTTATGCAAAGATCATCATTTATAATTGTGTAAATAAATTTTGTATTCAAACATATATGCCTTTTGTAGTGGTATTTCACTTTGTTATGATGAGTCAAGATAATTACAGAAATGTGATTTGTAAGGAAATAGGAAGTTTATTTCAACTGATCAAGTGCTAGTTGTGATACTTTCTGTGTTTTGTTCACAAAATGCTATTGCTACATGTAGCATTATATAAAATGAGACACACAAGAATGCTCAGCACAAGAGAGATGATAAAATACCTTAATGTATTAAGAGAGTGGACACATGGGTACACAACATGAAGCACACTGCCATAGAAGCTATGTACAGTACATCAATACAATACTGGTATATGATATCATAGGCAAGTTTTTGAGGAATTAGAGCACTTTGACCAACTTTAATATACATTGCACAGAGCATGAAAGGGAAACATAGTCATACCAATGAAATTTCAATGACATCTTTCCTACAAGAACACTACTATAAGCATATCACAGGCCTGTGGTTGGTGTTTTTTTTTTTCATTTTTGCAATTATTACTATACTGCAAACAAAGCAGAAATCAAGGAAATCATACCTACTAGCTTGCCATATGTACACAAAAGCTGCCTATTCATTTTGTGATCATACAGGTCAGTGTGACATTTCATGTTTCTCCAAATGAATGACAAAATAGTTTTGCAGCATGAAGCAGAGAATAGCAGAGGATACTAGTACACTGTTCTGACTAGTTATACACACAAGATATTTTACTGAGTGACATAGAAAATAATGGACTAGCAATGAGGACATTGTGATCTTTGACTAATGATAAACTTACTCTGGCCCAATTGAAGTACAGTTCTAAGATACATGTATATTGCTTGCTTTTTAACATATATAGATACTGGGCAGTGTATGACTACACAATGGAATGCACTGTATAACACTGGATTAGTACAATAATAGTACGGAAAGCTGAAAATTTCACAGAAATTGCTGTGGGCTGTTACACTTAAAAATAGGGGTGGAAGATTGTATTCAATTTATTGACTAACATTAATTCTGGACACACTCATTAAAATCAACCTCCCATTCTTTTAAAATGCAACTGCCCAAAAGTGCTAAACTGTAAATGCATGTATAATACTAGCGAGATATTTACAAGAATTATCTCCTTTACTTTATACCACAGAGCATTTTGAGAATTTTCAAGTCACTGTGATTACCACATCTTCTTGATGTTCAGAAAATACAGCAAAAAACAGTTTACTCCAAAAGGTTATAAAGAAAAGAAAACTGAACAAGTACTTTGACTGTTAAAACTGTACAGTTGGAAGTAACAGTTTAACTGTGTTTTTTTACAAATTCAAAATCATAGTCTTCCTAGCTTTGATAATTTCACTTGGTTTAATGACTAACGAATCAGACTGACAACAACAAAAATCTTCACTCAATTATGATTAAAACAACAAAATACAATGTGATAAAATCAGCTTGGTTCATATGAGGCAGAGAGATTTAGTAGACAAAGATCACTGGTTCAAGTCCCACTAATGGTACATGCAGCTCTACATCCCATCTGTACCATAGCATAGACCAATGAGAATTTTTTTAGGCTGATATGTAGGCAATATGGACAAAATAAGACAAAGTTTTACAGAATAAGCTCCAACTGAGATACCATTTGACTTCTGAAATTGCAAAATCCTTTTGATATCAGCATCTATGCATGTCTCCCTGTGGGCATGTACCTTAGTCATTTTTCTGTGAAAATTTCCTAAAACCCTGCCTAAGTTACAAATTACACGTATAGATGATCCATAGAAATGTTGCATATGTTAGTGATCTTTTCTCAACTGCCTTTATCTTTAGCACAAATTTGGTGCAACAATTCTTCTTCTAAAAAAAATGAAAACAAAAACCACTGGATGATCGTAGTGGAAATTCTCCCTACTATAAGGTCAGGAACAGAATGATGAGAATGAACATGATGACCAGCAGCACAATAATTGCTGTCCACTGACGCTTGTCTGGGGAGAAAACAGAGAATGATCAGTTAGTTAGAGATGAAGCATCTATGACACAGCTTAGAACTTATAATTAAAATATTCAACGCAATGTAGCCTTAATCACTTTTTAAATGGAAATCTAATAAAATGAGCACATTACGTATCTGATGAACAAATGGTCAACTTACTGTACCAAATCTACTAACAATGTCTGTGATACAATGTTAACTTGATACATTCTTTACAAATACTTTTATCAGATGAACTAGTTGCAATGGGCACACTGCCAAACCTACATAACCACATTAGAGCCTGGATAATTGGCAACATGTGGTTTTCTGCTGTCCAAACCTTTGCCCAAGTCTAGCCATGCAAAACATCATGGATATAATTACACAGAGCACTGAGTGATCACCTACCATTGGACATGTGTGAGACTTTTGCAATTTTTTTGAGAACACCGTCCAGTCTGGACTGAGTAGAGTCGATCTCGTGTCCCAAGTCATCTAACATTCTGGAAGAAAATAGTAACAACTTATAGTTACAGACAGCATTTGATGATATCTACTTGAGCACAGCTTTGTGCTTCAAAATTTCAGAAAATCTAAAGCTATGTTAGTATGTATTCCTAAAGTTAAAACTTAAGAATCTGACTTATATGTGACATTACAGAAGTGAAGTCATAAGTAGTACAAGTAAACACAAATTGAAGACATGTCTGTAGATGTGGATAAAATCAGGCCAATAAAACATAAGTTTCACAACAGAATGTACAAATGTATCTGTGAGCCCACTGCATTTTAGAAAGACTATATGAAGGCATTGAAGACTCCATAACCAAATGGCAGGTAAAATGTAGCTGGTGCAGGTAATTTTCAATGTTGCCTAGTACACTATTGCAGGTATGTAGAAAAAAGTACTCTAGTATTTTGAGCCCTGAGCTCAGTACTTACACAGCCTGTTCATCCAGCTCATTGCCTATCTGATGGGACATGTTCTTCAGTACACCTACACTGCCTGATACCATGTCCAACTGGTCATCCTGGGCCTCCACTATCAACTACAAAAACAAGATGTTCAGAGAATATCTGTTACACACTCAAGTAGGTCTGTCACACAAGTTTGTATAATAATCTGGTAATATAATGCAGCATTGCTACAAATCTTCAAATATGGACATGGATGTCTCCTGACTCACAAATTACTTAAGTTATATTATACTGTACAGACTTCTATTGTTTAAAATACATGCTCATCCATGTGATTTGACACTGTAGTGCTGAAAAGTTGTGTGATACTTCTTTATAAGTTTGATATGATCACAAAATATGACAACCCTGTAGCTGGTACTAAGACTGTTCCAGATTATTTACTTAAACTGTAGGAATTAAGACAAGAAATAAAGAGAGTCTGCTGGCTCACCTGTTGTTGTTGTCTTGTATCAGATATAAATTTCTGGTTGGTGTTTTCCATCTCTGAGTCCAGTTTTGTGTAGCGGTCCTGCCGTTTACTGGGACCGTTGAAGAGGTGCTGTAAGGGAAAAAATTATTGTTTTATGAATCAAAAGGTGTGTGTCTAGTCCTAATTGATTAAGAATCTGCCACACATACACACATACAAATGGACAAATCTTAATTAGAATAAATACACCAGCAGCATTGAAAGTTTTGGAAGACCCATGTATACGGAAAGCAAATGAGTCTAAATTTAGGAAGTGAAGAATTATTTACCCCCATCTGTACCAATTATAACTGACATAACTACTAGTAGTATTAATATGTGTTTGAGCATTGAAAAACTGTTAGTGCTACCAAAAATAAAGTTACAAAATCATGCAAATCTAATAAGATATATCATAAGAGGGCACTTCTGTTCCATGCAATTTACTGCAAATTTGTCAACAGAGAACTCAACAGCATCAGTAAGACCAAGCCCGAAAAGTGGTTAAATAAGAAGCTTGGTTAGTAACTACCAGTACTTAACCTTCTCCCTGCTGTATAACACCATGAGCAACAAGAATTTGGTGCCAAAGGGCTAGTTTAGCTGCGTGAGGGTTAATCACACCAGAGGGACAGAGATTTTCTCCCAGCACCACTGCAAAAACCAAGGTGCATGGTGGGATACCTCTCTTTCCCTGCTCCTGTCTTCCTTTACTGGTTTTTTCTCCTTTACCGGTTTACTGTCCTGTATTGTGGGTGACGTGTTAACGTGCAGCAGCTTTGATTTCATCTCATTTTGTGTTTGCTGGAAGGGAGGTGCATTTTTTACAGTGATCAGAAACTGTTGTTAGGACTACAGAATGTGTGTAGAACATCTTCAATGCAAAAGCTGTCAGATTTTCTGAAAGAATCCACCATTTTGAATTCTCATAGAACAGTCTTGTGTATACAATACTTTGAAGGAAAGTCTTAAATATAATACTAGTATATTTGCAACTCAAGATACTGTTTGAATCTGTGTCTGAATCACAGGTCTTGTACTGTACATGTATACATCTGACAGCCTTCACAAATCCACGAGTTCTACCCAAACACACATACATCACACTGCAGATAACCCATGTGTACCTGTCTATTTCTGCCCTCTATTCTGGCTTTGGCACTTGGACTTGCCATGTGATCCTTCATTTCCTACAGAGGTAATAATGGGGTGAGAACATGTAAAAAAACTGGAACTAGTGTAAGGGCAATCCTTTACACAGTCCATAGACTTAGTCACTAGTAATTTATTTTGACACTAAAAATAGACTGTACCAGTATAATCAAGTCTATTGAGGTTTCAAACTCTGCAAATATTCACAATATCAGTATTGGTGTCTTCATCATTTCTAATTAGCAAAATTTGATGAAAAAAAAACACTTGTAACTTTATAGATTGTAAAGGACTTATGAAAATGGCCAAATATTGCAAACAGTGCCATACTATCTTAAGCTACTGTATATAAAAAAGCTAGAATCACCCAAGGGGAGTGAAAAAGGACAGTTTCTTCATGTGCTGGACTTATATTTCACCTTGACACTTTGTCGTGTCCTTGAGATAAAGGCTCGTCTGTCACCAAGTTCCTGCTGGTCAATCTTGAACTTCCTTGGGTTGGATTCAACAATACTTGAGGAAAAAGTTAAGGTCCTTTTTTTACATTTACTTTCAAATGACATTTACTTTCACTCATGTGGAGGGATGATATGCTGGTATCTGTGATCAGGATGATAGATTTTAACATAATCAGGAAGTTTATGATTTTCTTCCGCTTTCAGACATTTCATGTCACAAAAACTACTACACAACTAGTACAACCCCTGACAGGCAAAATATTTAGAATGTCACTGACACACAATGTACCATACCAGCATCTATAACAGTTATGTCTGTATCAAATCTGAGCTGATTATAGTAATTTATACAATAAAGCATTGATTCTTTACAGATGACGTTTCTCTATAGACATATCGGAAATCAGAAGAAAGATACAAAAAGCTAATAACCATTATCGCCGTTATCATAGTATGATACCCATCTTATTGCTCACACAAAGGATATTTATTGTCTCATCCAGATCCTCCAAGTCCCACTCGATACTCCGCAGGCTATTCCGCAGCTCATTGCTCGTCCAATCATACTCCTCCTTACTGACGGAGACAGGATCCTCCAGGAGCTCACACCAGCGCTGATACAGTCCTGTGGCATTCTGCACCGCCTTCTGTACCTCACTGGTGGCGCGGGAGGGAATAATGGATATGATTAGTCTGGCTTTATACAATAAACATTTGCAGGGGTCTCCCCAGTAATTTTTTAGGGGAGAGGTGATGTCTAAATTTTTAATTAGAGTCTAATTGGTTGATGTTGAAAAAAAATTAGCGTATTTTCATTAATACTAAGAGAAAAGCCTAAATTTTAACATTTTGGGAGGGTGCTATGATTTTGAACACCCTTGCTTTATTGCTTGGGGAGAGCCCTGATTTGATAAAGAATGCCAGTTCATGTACTAGCAAAACAGTCATAACTTGGGGCCAGCCATGCTCAAAGCTAAATATCTCTGGTTCCTGCTTTAGTATGAAACACACATAGAGAGGGTCAGGCCAAGGAAAAAAAATGTTGTGTTTCCTGTTTCAGTCCAGAAAAAATTAGGGTCGGTAGGTAGGGATTATCTTATTTTATTTTTATTTTTATTTTTTTTTAGACTTTGCTGATTGCTGTGTTTATATAAGCAGAACATGATGAAAAATCGATTGTGCAATATTATATTTCATCACTCAGGTACTCAGGTGTCAGATCATGGAGCTTTAAACGGTCGATCAGCTCGAAGAACTTAACAGATGTCCCTAGCCCTTGCAGGACTAAATTCAGATTCAGGTCCTGATTCAAGTCTACAGGTTTTCAGGGTTCTCCCAGGGATTTGGGAGAAAGAAAAGAAACAAAAAAGAATTCTAAAGAAAAAAAATTAATCTGCACAAAATTTTAATTGGTTTCTATCCCTTCGTTTGCCTAGAAATCGATAGTGTGATTGTATCAATTTGAAACCCCAAACAAGAAGCCATAGGCGACAATTCTCCGTGAAGTATTATATATTGCAACAAAAAGAAGTAGCCATTGGCGACAATTCTCTGTGAAGTGTGATAAATCGAACAAAGAAAAATTGTTTAAACGCGCGTCGGCTCAGTCATCTTAAGACGCAACAACCAATCAGAGATGCGAGATGCCTACACGTGACGCGGGAAGGGCGCGCGATGCCCGAAATATTTTTGCGTCAATATTCAGCGCCGTGATTCAAGAGATTAATACCCGGAAACAATTTTTTTCTTGTTTTGAACGCATTAACATGCATTTACGCTAATCTAGTATGATTCAGGGTTACTTTTTTTTAACCTGCCATGGCCAGATTATCTAAAGATGTGTGTATTGTGTGTACAATCTATAGAAAGAGAAATGTACATCAGGTCCGATCATCCGATTTTCACGTTTCGGTTTTTTGGACTCGGTTCATGAACGTATTTTGGTTTGGCTCCTGGAATGTGCAAAAAAATGACTCCCGGGACTGCCTACAGGGAACACTCGCACATTCGCGGTGTATCAGGACAGCGCGACTGGTCGTCATTAGCGCAGTAACAGTTGCATAAACGGACGAAACCATTTCAAAGAAATGGGGATGTTTCGAAAATAAGCATTTACTCCAATATCAAAACAGCTACAGTAAAATAAAAAGACGTGCATCATCCCGGACATAATGCAACACCACATGCGAAATTACACAGAAATGCGACGTACGGAAGAATGCGTTTTGGCTGCGAACATCTTCCAAAAAACTTGGCATCTCTTAACCATGGGCAAAAACATCTGGAACCACTTATAAAAACCACCCCGTATCTGCATGAACTTTTTTGAACCCCACTGCTATTCCAAACAACGCGTTTTTCTGGACCATTCCAATTCGCCTCGTAATTGTAGGGGTGCGTCTGCGATATTACATTGACCGCGAAAGCAGCAACGGCAAAAATACACATTCGTGCATCAACACGGGCATGCCCGCAGACGGCGTATAAAATTGCGTGCCGATTACACAAAGAGAACCCAGTGTTTTGACTGCGAACATGAAAAATCAGCCGATTACAACACTCCGTCCGGAGGTCCTGACCTCCTTCACGGAGTAAAAATTAGCTAAATCGGCGATTTAAGGTTATTGCGCAATGGACCTGCCCTATGACCTTCAACCTTTGGGGGTCATGCAGGCGTCAACAGCGCCCTCCCCCATGCCTTGCCAGTCCGTTTTCGTGGGCAAATTTCTGCTTTTTTAGAGGTTTTGCGACCTAAAAAACTCACATCAGAGGAAAAATACACCACAGACGACATTTTCATGGTAAATATCGATAAATGGACCAGGCATTTTTCTGTCCCGTTGCCGATTTTGCTGATTTTCGCCATGTGCTTATAATTTGTTTACGTCGATAGCTACCTTTCCTCGTCCGGTTTTATGGGCAAATTTCCGCTTTTTTAGACGTTTTGGGACTAAAAGACCGACAAAGGGGGAAAAATAAAGCCTGTGGCTATTGACAGGATCGTCCTGTCAATAGCAGAAAATATTGCACTGCTGACAGGATCGTCCTGTCAATAGCAGAAAATATTGCACTGCTGACAGGATCGTCCTGTCAATAGCAGAAAATACTGCACTGCTGACAGGATCGTCCTGTCAATAGCAGAAAATATTGTACTGCTGACAGGATCGTCCTGTCAATAGTAGAATAATTTGCACTGCTGACAGGATATTTCCTGTCAGCAGTGCAAATTATTCTACTATTGACTAGGATCGATAAAATTTTGGTATTTTTATTTCGTACTGGTAAATTTTGGGGTGGGTCGCTGGTTCGTGTAGGTCTTATGTAG
>NW_017803046.1:2824226-2846157 GCF_001625305.1 Branchiostoma belcheri | reverse complement strand
ACGATCCTGTCAATAGTGTCAAAAATGGCACTGCTGACAGGACGATCCTGTCAGCAATGCAGTATTTCCTGTTATTGACAGGATCGTCCTGTCAGCAGTGCAATATTTTCTGCTATTGACAGGATCGTCCTGTCAGCAGTGCAGTATTTTCTGCTATTGACAGGACGATCCTGTCAGCAGTGCAGTATTTCCTGCTGTTGACAGGACGATCCTGTCAATAGCCTCAGGCAAAATAAATCATATACATTATTTTTATGAGAAATACTGCTATCATGGACCAGACATTTTTCTTTCGCGTTGCCGAATTTTTGCGGCCGCCGCATGCTGATGGTGCAGTACGGTAGGGAATTTTCTACGATTAGTTCGTAAATGTATCGGCTTTTAAACTTATTTTCGGAGTCGATGGCTTTGTTTTACAAACAAATCAGACAAATTATTAGCGTTGTTTACACGACTTCAAAACGCTAGCGGGGCGCCCGATGTTCCACCAATGACAGCGATTCTCTCGGTAGCGTCGTGCAAAATGTTTTGGTTCAGCAATATGCAGGGGTCCACACAAAAATAAGGCTAGGGTCGGCGGTTTTTTTTAGGGTCGGTCGGGAAACAGGAAACACAACATTTATTTTCCTAGGCCTCAAACCCCATGTGAGGCCAGCTGAGCTAGGTGAATGCTAAGAGATTTTGGAAGGTCCCTTTTGATTCTACCACTTGAATGACATTCCCTATTGTACTGTATGAACAAAAGACATCCTCCTCGGTTGTATGCAAATCAGTTTTCAGGAATATTCTTGTTGTTTGCTACAACATGCACTTTGAATACTTCTTCATCTGAGTAAAGGCTACTCATAATGTTTATGACATAAACATTGCTATGATTAGAATGAAAGCATTTGTATCATTATCAATGAAAACCTGAAAATTTATCTGGAAAAGTCAATTAGTTTTCTAGAAAGAATATATCATACTGTGACACGACTACTATTGAAGTCACTATGGATGATAAGTAAAAGTTTTTGTTTTGTGTCTGGTTCCCTTTTCAATAACATCTGTCATACCTGGGTCATATTGGGCCATTATTCATAGTTATTGAAAGCTGCATACATATATGGGTCAAATTGAATTATGTCTAATTGAATTTTCTTCATCACTTCACACCCACGTATAACATCATGGACTGGCCATGGAGGCAACCTCCTATTTGTAAGATACACAGAGTGAGTAAATGTGATACTATGCCAGATCAATTTCCGTGTAAAAGTAGGGCAGACATTAATCATTGTTGAAACACAATATTACCGAAGGCTAAACTCACAATAAATATTTATGGTCTAACCCAAAATATCTCTTTGTATGATACAATGTAGTGGTAAGAAGGTAATCAGTCACCCAAAAATTGGATTAAGAATAAATTTAAGATACCAAATCCATGAATGTTTACTTGCATCAAGGTATTTAACCTCCTTGCTTGCATCAAGGAGATTCTACATCGATCACCCTTGCTTACATATAGGTTTACTAAATTGGATTGAATCAAATTTGTTACTGGGATTTCATCCCATAATGACCCAGGATGTAGGAAGTTCCGCTTCCTGGTACAGGTCAGCCAAACAGAAACGCCATGTCAGCTAGTGTAGCCTGGATAGTAGTGTTTAAACAAAACATACTAATTACAAATACTGTCAGTGTGGTTCTGTTATTATTGCAATAAATGTAATGACTGTCATGTTTTCTAAAATATATTCTAATAACATTGTTGGTTCACTGATTAGGCAGCAGTTTTGGGATGTGATCATGTCCATTTATGTCCAATCAATAATAATTGAACTTCTGGTCTCCAAGATAATATCTTGACTGCAAGTGTATAATAATTACTGGGCTTGTGCCAGGTGCCCTAGAATTAGTCGCAATATGCACAGGTTTTCCTTGTTCCATTCAATAACTGATACAGTACTGATAAAGGAATGACATGGTCCCAGGGTTTGGGCCGGAGCCAACACTGACACACAAACAGAGAAATTCCTCCTCTGACCTCCCCAAAATTCTGACGCACATGCCGCCCAGAGATGATATACACCAGACACAATACACACCCTTATTGTGTAGGTGCGAAGGAACCACAAAGGAGAAAACGAGGGTACTCTCCATACTGTCAACTCCGAATAAATCCTCATCTACATAAGACAAGGATGTGAAACGCATGCCCCACACAGCATCTGTCGCTCTCCATCTAAGCCTAGAGGACGACTCTCAAATCTTTTAACACAAACCTCAACTCCTTCCGCAGAAATCCCAGCAAGCTTCCCACATCTTCTGCGGTGAGTGCGGGGCGAGTCATAGCTCATCAACATTTAGGGAGCAGCCATATAGAGGGGAAGACTGAGCGGAGGGAGGGCAGGGTGTTCCCACCCATGGAAAATGTTCTATATTTTTGGGACGGCTGCTGGTATTTTTGGCAGCCAGGAAGGAAACACGTCATAGGCTAGGCTGGCCAGTCTGTGAGAGTGTGACTGGCATACCGCAAGTAGTATGTGTAGGATAAACAATGCAAACTTGGCCTTGCTGCAGAATGTAGAGGAACTCAACAACAGTGCCTCTGCAGTCTACGTACGGCAACTATTTCGTAGATCTCTGAAAGTTATCGTAGTAACGTCACTAGATTTTTGACACGTTGTAAGATAGACAGTGTGTGTAGACATAAACAAAAGTGTTGTTTGGCTTTAAATTCTACGAATCGCAGAAGCAATCAAATACTAAACTGTAGTAAACAAGAAACCACAATTTTGGTGGGATATGAGATATAACTACGGGTAGCATGGATCTGTAATATTGAAGGAAGCCTGCAAATTATGATTTGCGGAAAAAGGAAACTATTAAATCTTGGCGTCGTCTTTGTCACACTGTTGCATTTAAATTTGCGAAGAAAATACTCACTCTTTCACGACGAAAAACGGATCTTCCAACGACATGTTGATGTCTGGAAATCTGGTAAGACGTTCTGCCACTCCTCTGGATGGGAAAGTCTTGAGAAATGGACGAAATCGTGAGAAAAGGAGAGAATTATTGGACGAAAGCGACGCTCTAGGACAGTCGTGAATCTACCACACCACTGTCACATTTCTCGTGACGTCACTACCGGAAGTAAACCCCCGAGGCATGTGAACTTTGACACTTGACCTTTTACAAACGTGCAGAGTATGGACCAGGAAAAACAAGGTATTTCTGCTAGAAAGTTGGCTCATAATCTCTTTTTGTTGTAACAAATGTTTTGTAGTAAGTATGGGAAATGTGTATGCGTAATATGGAATCATTAGATTGCAAAAAAGAGACCCAAAGTTGACCAAAGAGACTATCATATATAACAGTTAGACTACAGAGATTACAAAATTTTATGTATGTTTGTCAAAAATTATGATATATACTGTATCCATCTATCTGTTTCTCTATGCAGTTTCTCTTTGTCATGTCAGAGGGCACTTTCATACCATAATTAGAAAATTAAAGGTGTCAAACCTGTCTTACAGGTTGCCTTGAATGGTATTCATCAAAAAGGTTATAGGGTAGATAATTTAAACCTCCTGGGTTTCATGTCTCTTCAAGTTTTTGTTTGAGATGTAGAATCAGGATACTACTGACAACCAACTTGTGCCTATCACAGGAGCCGAGGGGTCCAAGCCAATCACCGTGATCGGATTTGAGGGCAGTGCGAACAAGTTGGGCATCGGAATCATTCGGGATGGAGAGGTGTTATCCAACCCCAGACACACCTACATCACTCCTCCTGGGGAAGGTAGGCTTTCCAGAAACGGTTGGCCTGGCTGGATGTTGTGGGGTGGTCTACCTTGCAAGCCTGCCTTTCTGGGCTTCAAGGGTGTGCATGGGATTTTTGCAAATTCAAAACAGGTGCCCATAGGAAAATGACTGAATCCAAGCATGGTGATGGTGTATAGTGATGACTTCTTTAGGTGGAATATAAGGGAAAATGCTGTGTGTTACATATAGGCTTATAATTGCATTTTTATCTGTTTTGCAGGGTTCCTGCCCAGAGACACGGCCAAACATCACCAGGCCCACATCCTGGATGTGTTACAGCAGGCTCTGGACATAGCCAAGGTCTCACCTCAGGACATCGACTGTGTGGCATATACAAAAGGTCAGTGTAAAGTCACTCATTTTGTACCAGCATAACCATCTTTTCCTGTTGTTGAATGTGTAATCTGTGTAAAGTTACGTAAATCAAGCTTGTTTGGTCGAATTTGATAGGTTAGATAGGATATGAATTTATGACTATACCCCCCAGGTCCAGGAATGGGAGCTCCCCTAGTCTCAACAGCTGTAGTGGCGAGGACTGTGGCACAGCTGTGGAACAAACCATTACTGGGGGTGAACCACTGCATAGGGCACATTGAGATGGGGCGACGAGTCACAGGTAAAACATGGATACATAAAACATTGGTCACATTCATAACACAAAGTTTCTTTTTTTGTGTGGTGTTATGAAAGACAAATATTAAAGAATGTTTCATAGGTATGTCTTTTGAGTCAATTACAAATTGGTTGGAGTAGCCTTGTTATCGTACTGTGTCTTTCTATTACTTGAAGTTTAGAAAATTAATGTATAGTTTCAAAAAGATACTTTCTTGTACATGTATGGCCTGCAGGTGCAGTGAATCCAGTTGTCCTGTACGTGAGTGGAGGAAACACCCAGGTCATCGCCTATCAGCTGAAGAAATACCGGATCTTTGGGGAGACCATCGACATTGCCGTGGGCAACTGTCTGGACAGATTTGCAAGAGTTCTCAAGGTAGGCGAAGTGTCCTATAAGTAAATGTAAGTTGATATTCAAAGACACTTGTGGTATATACTGGTAATTTGAATGACAAGAACACAATACTCCAAGAAGAAATTGTTTAATATCACTCAGTTTTGTTGTAACTTGACTAAAGATGTTTTTCACATTTGTTATTAAAATGTTCTTTTACATCATTTTATTAACATGGACATTTAACTCAAAGGTCCTCAAGATATAGATTTGTACATATATCAGCAATTCAGGTTATTTTATTATGGAGATGTTTATTTTTCCCATCCAGATCTCCAATGACCCCAGCCCAGGGTACAACATAGAACAGATGGCCAAGAAGGGGGAAAAGCTTATCGACCTTCCGTATGGTGTAAAAGGCATGGATGTATCGTTCTCCGGGATCCTGTCGTACATCGAGGACGCGGCACAGTCGCTGCTAGACTCCAAACAGGCCACACCAGAGGACCTGTGCTTCTCATTGCAGGTTGGTCCACTCACAAGAGACATCTAGTGAGCAAAATTGGTACTGCAACTTGGCCCACTATCATTCTCAGTTGAACCATGGAGCTATATTAAACCATGAATGAACTACCCCTCTTTTCTATGCTGGCTGTCTGCATTAGATAATAGGCAAGAACATTCTGTATATTTCAGTCCAATAACTAGTTTTCAAAATGTATGGGTCATTCTATGCGGGTACTACTAGTAGTAGCATACATGTGTACTAGTATAATATACACAAGTAAATACAGTTATTACACAATTTATAGTATACAGTATACATGTACTAGTTCAACTAGTAGTAGCATACATGTGTACTAGTATAATATACACAGGTAAATACAGTTATTACACAATTTATAGTATACAGTATACATGTACTAGTTCAATTGACAATGTTTTCTTTGAGTTGCACCAGGAATCTTATTTTTGTCTATAATGCCTAAGGAGATTTTTCTCTCTGTCTTCCCCAGGAAACCGTGTTTGCGATGCTGGTTGAGATTACGGAGCGAGCGATGGCCCACTGTGGTTCAGAGGAGGTCCTGATCGTGGGAGGGGTGGGGTGTAACGAGAGACTACAGGAGATGATGGGCATCATGGCCGCCGAGAGGGGAGCCAAAGTGTTCGCCACTGATGAGAGGTGCAAATTCTTTCCACATTGATGATACCATGATTGCATAATCTGTGCATATTTGTTGATACATTTCTATGCTTTTGCTGTATGAAACATTTAGAACCTATTCATTATAGTCTAAATGGGTCAAACTAGCTGGTATGCCTTCTTTCCTACCT
The DNA here is from genome assembly GCF_001625305.1 of Branchiostoma belcheri. Lineage (NCBI taxonomy): Eukaryota > Metazoa > Chordata > Leptocardii > Amphioxiformes > Branchiostomatidae > Branchiostoma > Branchiostoma belcheri. Next base: position 2,840,063 of record NW_017803046.1, on the reverse strand, counting down.
GCCAAGTGCATAGGCCAGAGAGAGCTGGCCCCTTTCTCCTCTCTGAGTCTGTAGCTAGCTGGCATATGATCTGTAATAACAGTACAACATGTATATAAGAACTCGTGCTTATTTAGTAGAGAGGAAGACGTACCAAGATCCTCTATTTAACATTACATATTGATAAGCTTATAAAATGGTAATCAGCACCTTTATATTTGGTTGATGTAAACTTGATTTTAAGACAGTGAAACTTACTGAAATACATTCCACTGTTTTCCAGATACTGTATTGATAACGGAGCCATGATTGCCCAGGCAGGGTGGGAGATGTTCCGTACTGGTCACGTCACAGCCCTGGCCGACTCCTGGTGTACGCAGAGATTTCGTACTGATGAGGTGGAAGTCACGTGGAGAGACGACTAACCGCGGGAACCTATTTAACAACTGCGCTACTTTAAATGCTGTGTCTTCCTATCATATAAGACATCTTAGGTTTTTCTTTCTAGACAAAATGAGATGTACACATGTATAAGCATACTTAAGTCAGTGTATGAATCATGTATGAATAAATTTGATACTTCATAATTTTCAACATTGTTTTTCAAGTTTTTTTTTCAAGAAATTCTATCATGAATATTTTTTCATCATACATGTACTACATGACATATACTGGAAACTAGATGTGATATAATGGCTGAATATTTGAAATCCACTTTTGGAGTCAATGACTGTAGTCCTCTTAAACAATAAAATAGCATCACTGTCAATCTACATGTATGGCAGTTGTATAAAGAGACAGATACAGGTATAATATAGGCCAAAATGGCACAGCATATTTTATTGTCTCACACAAGACTCTTAGCCCACAGTAACAATCATCATACAAGTTCAAGTACTGTGTACATACAGGTCAACACACTTACATCATAATAGTACTTGTCTGTAACCATTATCTTAGATTTTCAAGTACACATATTAGTACACATCAAAATGTCATTCGTTACAGTGGGAAAATACAAACTTAATGCTTAGTACTTAGAGTTCTTTTCAAATCATTTTTTATCAAGTACATGCACAGTGGTAAAAATATCACAGACGTCATGTCTGAGACAAGTACAGGACATACAAATATCTGTAAGGAAGGAAGACGATGTTTGAAATGCTCCCTTCATTTGGTTTCATTAGTCTTACAAACTAGTATTTGAGGTAACACAGTTATAAATGCTTTATTGCTTTCATTCGGCAAGTGGCTTTTGACAAACACACATACAAACTGTGCTCTGATGAGATCACTCCATACTACTGTGTTGTACATTGCTGTCTTTTCACAATACAAAATACATTAAAGTTCATATCTATATGGTCAGATTTATAAATAAGACACTTATTAAACTATAGTTGACCTCTTCGGCATATCTATCCATACTGTTGGGGTCAAGATTTAGTCTAATTCAGCTACACCAAAAAAGATTTTTACACTCTTTTTACATAACACTGCCCATTCCTGTGCCCTTTTGTATTGGTTCCAGCATGACTTACATGTAGTAGCATAAGAAATGATAGCTTATGTATTTATCACACATTTTTGTTACCTTTAAAACAGACGAAAACTCATCACATTGATTATCTAAAGTTTCAGGCTTGTCATACAGGATACTGGTATGTTTGCTTTAGCTATAACCAAAATACTGGACAACTCCACATGTTCTACATGGCCAAATCAGTACCTAGTCTCCAGCTACTTCGGCTACAAAGCTAAGAATCTTACAGACCTTGGCAGCTTTTGACTAGGCACAAAAACATTAAGCACCAATTACGAGAATCATATGATAAAAAATACAGAAGCAGCACAGCATCTAGATCATATTTTTGATATCAGAGACTCAGAGCAACTACAAATTTCAACAAGGGAAATCGTAGATTTCAAACCTCCGAGTTTTTTTTGTATTCTATTGGTTTAGGTTATTTGTTTGTGTGTAGTATGAAAGTTATGTGCGTAATATGTTTGTATGTGTTTGATGGCTACTGACGGTTGGTTCGGTATGGACTGTTGATTAACGTGTCTCACAGTCTGACAGCCTGCACCGTCACCCGCGCCATTACCCCCGCCGTCATCCCGCGCCGTCATTGCTGCGCCGTCACCCAAAATTTTTATCGGAACCAGACACCCCTCTGTTTGACCCCTTTTGAATGCTAAGACCCAAAACTGCAACCGCCCCATTCCTTAACAACATGGTAATTACCATTTTCAGCATGGCGGGGGTGTCCGGAGCACTTAAAAACCTTTTATTTCGACGCCCATAAACACATATGCAATTAAACAAAAACGTTCTGCATCATCTGCAGCCCAATAGCAATACGTATACCGAACCACAGACAAATCCGTCCAGCCGATCGCGAGAAACAGCTGCTGACAGAAATGTTTCAAACCATAGTAAAACCTCCTCGCGGAAGGATATCTCCTTCCCCGGAGGTAACAATATAAGATTACAATGTACACATAGATATTTATAGATTCAATAAATATTCATCGCTAAAGTAACAAACAAGCATGAGTAAGGCACAGTGCTTGACAAACTTCTGACTTAGAAAATGTTACTATGATCAATCCAAGCAGTTACTGTGTTCAATAAAACTTTTACCTGTGTGTAAATTATAGCTTTTTCTTACAAAATGGACAAATTTGGTCTCAAACTCATGCTATTTGCTTTGTCATCTGAATTTTGACATAACAGAATTCTATCATAACACAAAGGATGGAGTTAGTAGGTACAATGTATGGCCCTGGCCAGGCAAAATAGGATCCAGATTACATACTAAACTTCACATAACACTGCTTTCTGCATCACTGGTCATATACTTTTATCACTTGTAATGCTGTTTGGTATTGTGGCCTATTAAAGTAGGACTATCACGAAGAAGTGTCAAACTTCACGTAATTTACATTTCACAGCATCTACAACAAATTTATCCTGTAAAATGGCATACCAGGACGATACAAAATGTCGTCTGCACGAAATTGGAAGTTGGAGTTAGAACTAGCTATGAGAATGGTGATACGCCACTCTTCAATAATGAAGATCAATCTCGGAGACAGAGCAAAGTTGGTTTTCACCTTTTTCGAAATGTTCAAAATGGAAGACAACAATTTTTGGAATGATTTGAGAAACTTGCTAGTCATGAAGTGACTTTAGAACATTTGAGAATTCTTCAATACCAATGATTTATCTATTTTCATTTTTTTTCAAAATGCTAAAAAAAAATTAAATATTGTGCTTAGTTGGAATATCTAGAAATCATGAGAAGCTAGTTGGAATGATTTGAGAAATATCTGCTACCAGTTCTTGTTTTAAGGTTGTTGGAACCACAATTTTAGAAAAATGTCACTTCGGCCTAGTTCGGGTAAAAAATTATGCAAAAGGGATTTTTCCTCAGTCACACTTTTATATGGAATGATTTGAGAAAACTTTGCTGCTAGACACTTTTGGCTCTTGGAATAGTCTGAGAAACATTTGTCACCAAACAGTTATTGCTAGATAAAATGTTTTGAGAAATGGTTGCTACATGTATAATCTATCTCTTCTTAGTGAGAAATCTTTACTGGCCATTTCTGGCTACAACATAGAATAATGCTGAGAAAGGGCTACCAGTCGTTTCGAGCTAGCAGAGGAAGCACGCGTAAGACAAGTTTTTCTTTCGTTTCCGCCATGAGGTCATACACATCGTCCAGGGTTATCGTGTTCACCGCCACCCCGTTGATTTCCAGAATCTCGTCGCCGAGTCCCAGCAGACCAGCAAACAGCTTGTCAGGGTAACCGTCACTCAGGCGCGAGACAAAAACGCCTGGAGTGCAAAAATGTATGAAAATCAGTGTACTGGAAAAGTTATATTAAGGTATGTTTGAAATGCAGATAAGCCATTCATTAAATGCATGTTGAAATCAAATTCTGTGAGGATTTGACTATTAGCTGGGGTCAGATAAACAAACGCCACCACAGATTATACCATATATCAACTGTACACATATATTAACTGTATTTATCTGTTGAGAGAGGCCTTTCTGAAGAAAAGCATTAAACAGCATAAACCTGTGAATCTACAAGAAGGCTTCACACATTCTGTGTGTATATTTTTATCTTCGGGTTTCAGCTCAGTAACTGTGGCAAACAGCATTTTGAACGAGGCTATGGATATTGCAACAGTACTAGCTACATGTATTTGTAAAGAGAAAAATTTGATGACAATGGTGCTAAAATAGGTCTGGTATAACCAGTACATAGTTCTGCATACTAAGGAATACTCAAAATGTGGGTCAACTTTTTGTCATCAAAATTTTCTTATGTCAAGACTTAGTTGCCTAGAAAATTTTGTTTTGCATTCCTATACAATCCAAAAAAAAAGCTAGTTAAAAACATGACCCACTTTTAGGAGGCAACAATAGTTCCTAATCCAAAACATGTAACAATATCCTTGTGTCAAGTCTCACCATGATTGTACTTCTCGTTGCCCCGGGCGATGTAGAATCCAAACGGTCCGTGAGGAGGCTTGATGAGTTCAATGACCTGCGTGTTGTCAGGCATCATCTTCACCAGCCGACCAATCGTCCTGAAGTGCCCCGGGGACGAGACTGAGCTTGTGTCCAGGTCCTGCTCACCCCTGGCACTGCTAGGCCTCTTGGGAGGACTAGGAGCTTTGCTGAAATGTGATATAAGAAAAAAACACAATTTTAGTACAAAACTTTCTTTCAAAAGACTGCTACTGCAGAATCATAAACTCCTCTTGAGTTACATTTGTATGCCCCTACGCATCTAGACATAATGCCTAAGTTGAGGCCACACCAATTTAATTTGTTGGTTCTCGGATTCGCCTCTTTGTTTTTTTCTGATTTGCAAAAAAAAAAAAAAATTTGATTCTGGTCCTGAATCAACTGAAAAATGCTCATGTTTTGCCCCCCAACAGTTGAGGAAAGTCCTTTTCTTCCTAGTTGTTACAGTTTTCCCATCTATCATTGCAGTGGTTTGATTAAAAGTTCAAAATTCAATGTTTAAATTTTAACCCGGCCTTTTGTGTTGACTTCATGGCTCATTCTGTAGCATTTAAGCCTATAATAGGATGCCTAGACCTGTTTTTATTTTTATTTTTTTTCGCCCTGTCGCTTCATATTTTTTCTGAAAAAATCCGAGAACCAACAAATTAAATTGGTGTGGCCTGAGGTATAAAAAGCAGCACAACAAGAAAAGAAGAACTATGTAGTATGTTACGAAAGAGCTGTGTCCTAAAGCATGAATCTGAAACAACAATAAACTGCATCATTTGGCACTAAAAAGCCCCCCTCCCTCCTAACGGGTTACAGTGAAGTGCTGTGACCTGCTTTAACCCCTAACTCTGACCAAATATAGGACCATTGTGCAATGAATACCACCAGAAGTCAGAAAGGTTGAAAACACAGACAACAAAACCTGGAATTTTATTTGTCCCATTGTTTCAACTATAGCCTAAAGACTATCCAAAGCGGCAGCATTCCTGCACATCCCAAAGAACCTTTCACAAACAACAAACTGTTCACCTTGCAGATTCAACACTTCAATGCAGCTTTTGATGTAGAAGCATTTGGCCATACAAAGGCTTACAACTGTCAGCTGTTCAAGCATGTACAACTAACAATACTGTACATGCATTACCTCACCAAGGCAAACAGACACCTACAAGTCTAGTGGTAACATTGCAATGTTGTATTTCAGCAACCTTAACACCAACACTCCTTCCTTAGACCTAGATCTAGATACATGTACATAATCACTTGGACTTGCAGACACCATAATGATTGTTTTTCTTAAAAATCTCATCTCTACAATGTCCTCAGTCCATGCTCTGAACAGTTCTACTGTAATTATGGTCAGTGTAGCAATAACTAATGGATGAAGTGAACACATAGTTTTAACAGCTGAAAACATTGTATACAATAGTACACAATCACTTGATGGAAACAAGCTACACTGTACAAATGTATTTCAAAGCTGCCTTTGAAATTTCCAATGAATGAAAACAAAGGCAACCATTGGGTGTGCAGGTAAAACACAACAAATCACATCAGTGGCATTACAAAAACTATGTCAATCATAATTAAGAATTCCCAGTTTACAGTCACAAGTAACACGTTGGCAGAATCTACTGCACCTGTGCGAAACCTGGATTGTCATGGTTTTCGTTGAATGCTTGGCCAACGTTGCATCAGAATTTGCTCATTGCAAAGGATATCTCTTCCGATACAACAGTTGGATGTCATCCTTGAATATGCAAATATGACCTTAAACGAGTGTTCTACTGAAGAGCTATACATTATGTCATAAGACATTACAACTGTTACGTAGTACGTGCGCACACAAGTGTACCGGTAAATGTTGATCTTACCTTCCAGAGGACACGTTGTCACTCTTGGCACTGCTGGGTCGGAGTCTCCGCCGGTCGCTTGATTTCGCCTTCGTGTCGCGGTGCAAGTCGTCCTCCACCATGTACTGACGCGAACGGTCCATGTCTTTCTTCCGCCGGAAGCTCAGATTGGTCAGAGAGCGCAGTGACGGGGTCTTCTTCAACGACATGAGGGATGGCGTCTTCTTCAGTTTGGCCTCGGGCTCGGCGGGCTGGTTTGGACGGTCCAGAGACTGCAGGCTGACCGCTCGCCGCAGAGAGTGAAACTTCTTCTTGGAAGCCTTTCCAAAGGACTGCATCCGGTCAAACAATGAGGATCGGGAAGAGCGCAGGTCTTCATCTGGAAATCCTGCCAGATCCCTGAAAATCAAGAGTACACATGGGTCAAGAGGAGCAAAATCTCATACATATCTTCATACTATTGGATATTTGAATCCAGAAATGTACTGTAACGTACATTATACATTTGTACCACACAAACCTAAGTTTACAGACAACATCACCACATTTACTGCATTGATTTTGGCTGCTTCTCCACAGAAATATTCTATTTACTGTTAGTTTAAAAAAAAACAAGACAGCAGTTGCCTACCTTGTATAACCCCTCTTCTTCTCTTTAGGCTTCTCAATAGATTCTATCCCAACATCCACCTCTTCAACAACACAGGGGTTACTTGAGGACGATGACCCTGCTGACTTTGCTGACTCAGGTCGTTCCTTCCCTCTCCTCTGTTTCCTTGTTTTGTCAACAGTGGCATACTCAGGTTCTGATGTCTTCAAGGATTCTGGTGAGATGCCAACATAGCTTGTTCTAAGGTACCTTTCATCCTGCGCTCTCCCATCTCTTAAACTTTGCAGTCCTGTCGGTTGTCTTGAGTTTCTACTACTACTTCTACTGTTGTCAAAGTCAACCCTTTCATAAGGATCATCAATACTAATGTTTGAGGGAGAAGCGGAAGAACTTCTGTAAGTTCCACTGACATCAGGGGATTTTCTATGCCTGTGTAGGTCTGATTCTAGATGTCCGTTACTGCCTGGTCTCTGGTTGGCTGGACTGGGCCTGGCAGAGGGGCTGTGGCGGTCAGTTCTAGAGGAAGGTCTCGGTGCTCTACCATGTGATGACAGACTGCCATTGGAAACTGTGCTGTCGGACTGGCTCGAAGAGTGAACCTGAACTTGGACATTTTGATGGCTGTGACTCCTTGGGGATGGCGTGTTGTGACTCCTCGGAGACAGAGAACTGTGATTACTGGGAGACGCCGTATCCGGACGTTCGGAACCTTCCGGGCTGCTGCCGATGTATGTATCCGGCAGGATGAAGTTGTCTGTCTGTATGATCTCCTCGTGGATCAGCGCTCCGTTCCGTTCCGACCACGGGCTCGGCGAATAGTTACTGTGGTGAGAACTGTTCCGTTTCCTGTTCCTCCTGTTCTCCCTGTCTGTTGTGACGCGGGCGTCCCCTTCTCTAGTCAGGGCACCAAGAGGTCCGTCCACGACTCCGTTAGGAACATCTCCGTCCGAACACACCCCGACGTCGTCCATGAAGCGTACGCGGGCCGTCTCCCCGTTCCGCAGGCCCTTACGGGAAGTCCTGGTGGGAGAGTGGTTGTTTCCCGGTGGATAGTTCTCCCGGTCGCTGCCGTGACCAGACTTGACCAGATGGCTGCTGTTCCCGTTCTGTAGAATCCCGTTCTTGGGACGAGCACCTTGTTGTAAGTAATTATCAATACCGTGGGGACTGGGAAGAGAAAACAAAAATTAGGTCAGTAATTATCCTACATGAACAACATAAATTAAGTAATAAGACCTAGTATTCTTCAAAAGAGAGAGATATAATTAAGGAATGGCTCAAAAGAAAATCAGGACTTTCAAAAAATGTTTTTTTGGAGAAAGAGTCTTTGTACTTGAAAACTACAATAATATCAATACTGATATCTACCTCTGAATAAACAAACCATCATAATAAAACAGGTCAAATTTACAACACATACCTGTCTTTGGGCCTGGCTACAACAGGACGGATGGAGTGGTCAGCTTTTAGCGGTGTTGCCTTGGATCGTGCTTGTTGTAGCAGCCGTAGAGCCTCTCTGTGATTGGCTGAGAGGGGACGCTCTCGAACCCTACAACAGTAATGGATATGTATCGTCTTTTATGACTGGCTGCATTTGTGTAGTAAAATCATAAACCATTAGGTCAAAAAGGACTATATTGTAATAACAATCTTTGCTCTTGCATTGTGTTCCTAGTAAAATACCTAGTATGATATACTATTCTATGAATCAAGCAGAAACTTCCAAAAACCACCCACCTATGATTGCCTCTGTGCCTTGTGGACGGATCGGACTCATCTGGGGAGGACGCTGCAGTACTCCTCTGTACCGCCGGGCGGTGTGGACGGGAGATACCGGAGTCTGCATCGCTGTCTGCAGTGTGATAACCTACAATAAATATATAAAAGATGATAAACATGATCAAACAGTTATGATAACCAAGGGATTTTGTTACACCCTTATACCTTCAAGCACAGAGCTGTATATATGCCCTCTGTGTAATGTTCATGAACATAGTGGAACTTCATGTTGACAACTGAACCTGCCAGGGTACACATATACATGACATACAGATGGTCAGTCTTCAACAGTTCTTAAAACATAATTTCATTATACCGTATATGGTCGATATGGACTCCGACATATGTGTAATACCACTGGCATCTAAAGCAGATACAACCTGGTCAATTTATAATTATGGCATTTTGTCACTATAATGTGGCCTGAGACTAGAAAAAAAACACTACAAAATCTATACGTGATAACACAATGTTAAAGCACAGCATGCTTCCATACAGGCAACATATAGCAAGAAATCTACCCTAGCTTGGCACTTACCTAAATCCCCATAAGCAAATTACTACATGGAAACAACAAAGGATTCTATGTGCTCTATACCCACTAACATATACATATTATGCATATAATCCTGTGTTAACCATAACACATTCCCATGGATATAACTATGGCCCACCACGTAGCACAAAACTCTTACACAGGCAACAGCAGAAACCACTTGGCTTGATCTTCAGCCGCTTTTGCGACGGCATCCTTCACTAGACTGTACTAGTAGTAGCAACTTAGAAATCAGGCAAATAATCCCATGTCCAATTGAAAGCATGAACTGAAATGAAATGGCCTTGACAGCAAAATCTGTTGCACGGTCCTCGTGTACTAGATTCCGCCATCCGGCCGGTACGTGGTGACGGAAGTTGGTGTTCTCCAAAGCTGAGTATATTGTGCGCAGAATGTTGTGAAACAGAATCAATACTGGACCAACCACTTGACGTGACAGCTGGTATAACGACGCAGAAGGGTGCTGTTTTGTAGCCAATGGCAAACTTTCCAAACAAAGTGAAAGCTGACACTATTACAGTTTGTGCTAAACATATATTACTGGTAGAAACAACTGTAGTAATGTTTGTGCAAGTAGGTACTAACTTACTAGTAGTGTAACTGTTGCCTTAACTTGGATGTATATATGGATTGTGCAAAATATTTACATACCATTACACATTGGAAGACTAACATATTCTCTCTATGTACTGTGAAATGAGAACACTTCAATGGAATGTAAATCATGTCCACAGATATCGGATACCCTGAGGACTATAGTATAATGTTTGGAACGACATTACATTGTTTCTACGTGATGAAATTTTTTTTTGTGCACAAGGTGCCCTGACATTAGTCTCTGATTAGATTAACATGCCACGCTTATCAAAAACTGCGAATGGGGTCAGCATAACTACAGTATAACTACTGTGAGAATTACAAATTCTGCAAAATTGTCGGACAGCATTCTAATCTATGACCTATACCCCACTACAAACACATTTTTTGTGATATACACAATGTTGTGTCACAACATAGTCCAAAGGTGAACTTAAAAAGAACAACAAACATACTGTGCTAATGGTACTGCTAGATATAAAAAATGCATAGGAATATTCATGTATCGTAATTGTGTTAGAAAAGGGTGTTGAAGAAAGACCTACCCCTGTGATAGCTGTAGGGTTCGGACCCGTTGGACAGTCCCTCGGACGACTGTTCAGCTGGACCTTGTCCTGACTGCAGGGAGACAGAGTCCATGTCTACTGCACTGTCATGGTGGGAGTCAGGGCTCCTGGTCCTGGCAAGTCTCAGCTGCTGTAAGTCTGCTGCCGGCACCTGGGTGTGTGGGGAGGGAGATCCCCGGGCTGGCAAGTCACTCGGGCTTGCACTCTGCCTCACACCTTGTGGCAGTCTTTGGTTCGGACTTGGAGTTTGTCTCGGAATGATAGAATTTGCTGAAGTTCTGAATTCTGGGGGTGAAGTCATCACCTCTCTCCTTTCTGAAAACGGGTCGGATTCAGACCTCCCTCGGTTCATTGTCATATTCTCACGACTTCTGGACAGGCTCTTCGGAGGAAACGGTTGTCTGGACAGAAGTTCCTGCATGTTCTGCTTGTTCTTTTCCAGGCGTTCCTTCAGTGACATGTGGCTCTCGTCGCTCCCCCGGCTGGAGTGGCTCTCCGCGACGCTGTGTCCGCTGTCGGAACGAGCGAGCGACCCCGCTCTTCTCCTCCCTCTACTGTCTTCACTCCCATGATTCCCTAGGGTGAACTCTGACCTAGGGGATGTTGTTATCTCTGATCTTGGTGAAACTGGACTTTCCCCTAATGATGACCTATTGTTGTGCCTTTCAAATAGCTCTGGGTTCTTTTTTCTCAGGTCATCATAAAATCTTGACAAAAGTCTGGAGGGTTGATGGCTGGAAGGTGAAGATAGCTCCTCGCCATGACTGGTGGACAGGCTACTCTGCTGCTGTTGCTGTAGTGGAAAAAATCACAGATCATGACGTTGAATACAAATTCTCTACTTATCCCAACACACTACAAATACTTAATTGCAAAGATCTGAAGCATTATAAAGTCTGTTGTTAAGAAGAGTGCCAAGAATGGGAAAATCTATTTTCTCAAAAACATATTTTGGTTGACTGATCCTTTTTAAGGCTCTTAAGTTAACTGTAACTATTTGTGTAACAGAATGACTGAACACATGACTACACATGCACCACAGTGAGGACACAGGGCTGACCTAATACTTTACCCAAACAACTGATCTTCTGTTGCCCCACGAAAAAAACACAGTCAGCTGAGGATAAATTTCACATGAATACAGCACTCTCATGCTAATCATCAAATTTTCCAGTCCAAAACACCCTGCAAAGCTCTTAGAACTTGAAAAGAATTACTTTGATTCTGTTACAAAGCCTGAAAGGCAGCGTACAGGAAGATTTGTAGACAGAAGTGGGCACTGAGGTCAGCGAAGTTTGTATAGTCTAACTGTGACGCACATGGGTGGTAATCCCGGGGACAATAGAGGGTAAAGTGCCATGCCCGTATAATCCTGTGGACTTCGGATTATGGCGTATGTTTGGCCGTGTATTTGTCCGACTTTCTGTGGCAACTCACCCACACAATGTCAGAAAACCAGATTAAAGTAGTCCGTCTTAATTGTTCCACCCTATTGGCTAATCTATTCTAGGCTTTCTTGTTTGCCTAGCTCGGTTTCAAGGACACCAATAATAAATCATTACTGAACCTTCCCCTTTTATTGAACCCACATACACGTACGTATGCTCCAACTATCTGTACTTTGGACTACAAATGACACAAGCCTTTACCCTGGCACACTCTGGCTTTTTCCGAAGGCTACTGAAATCATTGACATGTGTTATCACAACATTATAACGGAAATTCAACACTGTTTGTGACTTTAAAAGGGGGAAGGGGACAAGATCTTCTACAACAATGGAGGACCGAGTATAGGAAAAGACGTGGTTGTGGAACAGAAACAGCAGATTCTGTGGGTTGCAGTTTTGTCTTTCAGACCTTTGTTTCTTAAGATCTGCCCTGACAGTATCCGAATATCTGCTCAAACTTTAGACAAAAGAAACAAAAGACAAGTACTGCATAGTTGTATCGCCATTGAAAAGACTGTTGTTAGTCATAATGCGTGGAAGCTACATTATGGACTAAACTGTTTGAAGAAGACTTAGTTATGTACCAGTGCAGGCCCTAGCCTGTTACTTAGCCTCCACCAGGCCTTTCTACGGGAATACGGATCGTAGAATTCGCATTTCGGCAAAAAAGACAGTAAAATTGGCCAAGGGAGTCCGGCCACGGAAAGGTTATTTCTTTCCCTCCGCGGCCAGTCAAACCCCTTGAGGCAGCCAAACTCCCCTGGCAAATATTCTCCTATATATAGCCAGCATAGTTAGTCTGCTAGAGACTACCTGTTACCCACCATATTTACAACAAGTGGTGGTTACACAGGTGGGTTGTTTGTTGCCATGGGTTACCAGGTAAGCGATGATCGGAATGGAGAGGTACAATTACTGCGGAATGTCCACAACAACAGCCTGGCTCGTACCATGTACACAACAGAGCTCTTATTGTGTGATGGCAGACAGGTAGCATATACAGGTGGTTGAAGGATACAAGTGTATCTGTTTGCTATACATGTGTACGTACATGATTATTTATGATCATAATAAAAGGTGTTACAATGATTATTTATGATAATAATAAAAGGTGTTATATAGTACTATCCACAGCTATAGTGAAACACTTCATTCACTTCAATCTTATACAATAGTTAAATATTAGTTTCAATGTGTTGTATTATGAAAACCTTTTCATGTACATTTTGTATTTTGAATGCCAAAAGTACAATATCATACATGCAGAAAAGCTTGTCCGGGATTCAAGTAATATATCTATTGTGTTATGCCTACCAGCCAGTTATAGTAACCTTTTAGCTGTAATATATTCCTCAGACAGTGTATATGAAAAGCAGCACACCAACCACTCTAGCATTCTGCAGTTACAGCAAATTGTTCCGCCACACAATTACTTCATATAGGCAAATTCTGTTTTTCCGATTACATCAGCAAATCGACCAATCAGGGGCTTGGAGTTAGAAACATGACCTGATACCTTTGGAGACAAGTTGGTTAGGGGCCCAGCCAAGCAGAACCTGGGCATTTTGCTCGCCTTTCTGATTTCCTGGTGGAACGATCAAGTTTCAAATCAAATTCAAAAGATGAATTAGTGCATTACCAGTTGTAGAATTACAGTGGGTGGTGGGAAAAAAGCATGCAGTTACAAGGCAACCATGTCTAGGTGTTAAAAGCTGTGGTAGACTGACTGTTTCACAGTTGTTTCACCCTTACTTTGCCATGAAATCTGCACTTAGACATGGTCTTAACTACCACTACCACTCATACATGGTGGGATGAATTTAGTCATGCAGAGATACAAAACAAAAACAACATTAGTAGTATAAAAAACATGATCAAATATGACATGATCAACTATGAAGTAGCTAATTCTTTCCTTTGTAGAAGAATACCGAATAATTTTGTTGTTCAAGGGTAGATATGATATAATAAATAACACCAAGAATATATATTAAAAGGTGAAAGGGTAAAGCTAAAAGGGTCAACCTGACACCATAACCTGGACAGACAGCTCTGTTGCTAATTATGTGTGTCTAATTAAAAAAAGCTCCCTGTCTCTACTGACCCCCTGACATGGTCATTAGGCAATTGGTTCAGCCTTCAAATTAGTCTGAAACATCAACCTTAGCTGTTTTAGAGGCATTTCCTAAAGTTGTCTAATTTTGTCAGCTAAATGTAGATACAGTTTATGACTATTTAACAACATAGTACAAAGCAATACGTTCAGAAGTAAAAGGTGTCTATTGTGTGCTTGCTAAACTTATTAGTGACAGCCTGTGATTTATATCAAACTAATTAGGTGCCAGAACCAGCCTGACAACTTCTGTATTATGTACCTTATCTTTTATATACAATGTAACAAGCCTAACATTAAGTAAAAGGTACAATGTTAGACCAGAGTTTTTCCATCCTGTATCTTTGAAACCATTCTGTCAAATTAAGGAGCAATTCTGAATGTATGACTTGAGAACAAAACTAACTTCTGATAAGCAAAAGAAAGCTGACGATTACAACCAAACAGGTGTCATCATTCTTCAATCCAACATTTTCCTTCAATAAAACATTCTTGAACTGTAACGTACAGCCAGTGTCAGTTAGCCAAAAATCCCAAATTTGGCCTTCTCAGTAGGATCCTATTTTGCTGCTCTTGCATACTTGCAGACCTTTTAAGTTGAAAACTTGGCTACAGTCCTATTCTTTAAAGGTCAGTGTCAACTATTTGGCTCCCAATTTGCAATCTCTTGCATACTTTTCCAGAGTTATTTCTCCTACACAAGGTAAAACTAGCCAAATTAAAACAAACATATACATGTTCCTCCAAACGTTGACTCATCCATTGTGTATCATATTAATGTTACATTACCTTCACATAAATGTATATTTCCATATATGTGATGATTCTAACACTGACCAGCACCTTACCAGGTTATGGTAAAACATTATTCTATGAATTTGAGTACTTCCTGCTTTTTATAGTTGATGATTCACAGGACTCAATGTATCCATTGTGGCATTATGGTAACTAAAATATATATGAGTCACTCTTAGAAAGAAATGCACATACAATGTACTAGTACATACAGCTACAATTAGGGCAAGATGGCTAACATCTAAATTGTGAAAATGCTATACATGTACAGTGTGTGAACATCTAATTGCTAAAAAGCCTATAAAATACAAAGTACATTGTACTGATATATCATATAACCACAATAAAATAGGAAACTTCTTCAGTCACAGTGTAAGTTGGTGAAATTTTTGTGCAACTGCACGATACAAAATTGTACAACAATTACAGATGTATTACAGCTGAGTTAATTCACAGTGTCAGATGTCGGGTCACAAGTTACAGTACTGGCATTCCACCCTTCCCTCCATAAACATGAGGTATATTTACTCAAGTTACAACTGCTTAGTTCACATAGCGCTGTATACACACGGAGGTAATACACATACAAATCACTCCACGTGTCGCAATTCAACGCTTTTTACCGTTGACGAATTGCCGAAAAGGTTCTTTGAATGTAGTCGCCATACCTTTAGTTGGACCCTATAACCTTTGTTTCAAACATACTTCATTTGCATGGAAGTTTGACAAGACAAACGTGTGTGAAAACACACCTGTCAACGAAACAATAGGCTTCCTTGGGTAAACCATATTTGAACGCGTTGGACGAAAAACGACACACGTCACGTTTACGTGCAACAACGTTCGTACTTCCCAAGACACGCCTGGCTTGTAAAATTCAGTAGAAAGACAGGAAAAGGGAAGAGGTGTGCTTTTTATCAATCCATGTGTAACACTATACCGAACTATTGTCCTCCGACCATTGACAAATCGTCAACTAGTGAACACAAAAGAATGTAACTG
>NW_017803046.1:2786596-2824206 GCF_001625305.1 Branchiostoma belcheri | reverse complement strand
AACAACAAAAGAATGTAACTGCTGACAACCTCATTCATGGCCTTTGCAGTTGAGAGACAAGAGTTTTAGTGTCTGGTGAAACAAAGTGTTGACATGTACCCTGGCTGCTACATCTTTGATTTTAACTTTCTTCTAAGGCTAGTCCATTTTGGTGACCATTTGATCTTAACCTAACAAAATTGTTGCATTATATTCTGGAGTTGAATACATTCTGGATTATTCTTGAATTTACATGAGTGATGAATATTAATATTCAACTGAATAATCTAATCTATGAACCGCATCCATGTTTCCTAAGGTTCAGATAATCTGATTTACTTTTACTAGGGCCAATTTATGTTACATCATAAATCAAACCAATACGTTGATAAGATATAATACTTAAGTTGAGTTTAACGTAAACATACACAAAACGTTGCACCCGTTTTTTTTCAAGTACTTAAAGTATTATTTCAACGCCATATTCTTCATTATTTTGAAGTCTCTAGTGATGAAAATCATAGTTTGTCAGTTTCAATTCATTGTCTGATGTAGAATACTGTATTCATAGAGTCTACTTAAGGTAGTTGTCTACGTTAACTTAAGTACAGTTAGATATCTCACCTGTGTTCCCTTCCACCTTGTGACTTCCTCACTGTTTCCGCCGATTCTAGCACCTAAAGACGTTTCCACGTCATCTTGGGACGGAAGTGGCTTGCTAAGGAAGACGTCTGCGTCTACAGGAGAGCCGGACGGCGGCGACAAGACGTGTCCGAAGGAGTTCCCGAGCCTCTGCGGGCGGAAGGAGTCGTTGGTGGAGGACGTGTCTCCGCCGCTGCCCTCCCCATCCACCGCCGCGCCGCCCAGCTCCAGGCCCAGGCTGAAGATGATGTCCTCGAGGCTCGGTTCCTCCCCGAGCTCCTCCCGGGACGGTCCCGGCGGCAGCCCGGCGTGTGGAGACCGCAGCACGGCCATGAATTCCGGGCAAGAACGGCGGTTTTTCTGGCAGCCTCGTACGAACGCTGTTTACACCATGGCAGGTTTATGTATGGTTGATTGAGTTTCAAAAACCCAGCAGGGAGGTCAGAGGGCACGCTGTCACGTGACGGCAATGGCTCAAACACTTTTTAACTTTAATGTGTAATTCATCTATGCTACTGACTTTGACAAACTTCAATCATGACAAAACAGTTGTATGACCAACAAATTTTCATCCCATTAAAAGATACTGCTCCGATAAATGAATTTTCATGTTTTATAAGACATCCTAGAATGTCAACATTAACGTTACAGGTTGGAAACATTCATTGCCTATAATATTTACATTGACTATAAAATAAAGTACATGTGTGCATACATTCTAATCCATAAAGTTGAAAAGAAAACAATGCTTCGACAGACTTTTAAAGGAAGAATCCAAAGTTTGGCAGGTAAAAACTTACCAAACAGAGCTTTGCGCGTGTTTGAAAGGATGAGCAATTCAGATGGTTGATTTTATGTTGCATGATCCATGCAGATTTGGTGGTCCTATTATATAAAGGCTTCAACTCATAAACCATGGCAACTACTAAAGGTCAATCTCTGTCTACATCACCTAATTTCATGAAATATCAAGAAAATTATATTTCAAACTGTTATGGGTATTATAAATCTGACATATTGCATGCACATCTTTATCAAATAATTTTCCATCCAATGGAGTGCATGTGTCAGAAAGGAGCACAAAGATCTGAGTCACTCCTGGCAAATGATGCACAAAAGGATCAACGACAATAAAATAGGGGATTAACATATGTTTACACAATTGCAAGCATATTTTTCAAGCATGTCAAATGAGCACTGAAAATGACATGCTTGATGGTTGATGCTTGAAAAAATATCCTTGCTTACTAACGCCGACTAGCGGAATTTATAGTAATTGCAGCAAAAACAGGAAATCTCGTTCCCAGGGGACTATCGACCAGATAAGATGGCGGAAAAATAAAACAGGGTTGTCGTCTACGCCCTTGGTGAGGTTTTCTCGCGTTTCGACCAATTTTGAAGGAATAGAGCAAACCCATTGAGATGATAGGCTAAATAACAGTCTAGAGTAACCGAAAATGAAGTTTGCGGAGCATCTATCGGCGCATATCACGCCAGAATGGCGAACTCAGTACATACAGTACGAGGTGCGTATGTTTTTTTTCGATCATCGATGTTGTGATTCACAGTCGATTTTAGAAGTTGAATGCACATAAGACGTGTGGCTATATTCCTGTGTGCACACAAAAGCCATTTCGCTTGTAGAAGGTGTAAAATATATGTGCGTATCATGTTTATATAATTTGAGACACATCTTTTCAATTATTCATGGCGGGGGGGGGGAATTAATACATATGCACAAATATATTTAATAGTAATACGTCAACGGGATCATTTAATTTTGATCAGGTCGCAGTCAAAAATTATCATTCATTCATGAAGGTGTACGATTCTTCTCCTTTATTTATTCAAATGTACGAAGGTTTTTGGTACCCTTTTTACTTCCATGCCAAGATGATAACATACAGTAATGGAAATATGATTCTTTTATGACAGATGATGAAAGATTTATTGTACGAAGCTCAAGAGAATGCCCCAACTGAAGAAGGTGAGCTAATATATATATATATAACCTAAATATTACAGAAGTGATGCATAGATTTCTAAAAAAGCATGTCCCTTTCTTCCTCCTTGTAATTGTATATCCTGCCATTATAAATTTAATACGGTATACAGACTGATGACTTTTTTCTCCCACGTGCATAGTGGCAGGCACTGCTGTCATTCAGCGATATTTTGCAAAGTTCGAGGAAAAATTCTTCGTGACTTGTGACAAGGAGCTGGCCAAAATCAACACATTTTTCTCAGGTGAGTTAAGGAAAGAAGTGCAATCACTGTCTCTTTTTGCCTCTAAAAAATTTGCATCTGATGTCTCAGTCCTACAGCAAATAAGTATGTTTTTCATATGGCTATCAAGTATCGACTACTCAACCAGGGCTTGAAATTCATTCTTGGGCATCGGTACACTAGTGACAAAAGTGTAAGTGTACCCAATGTCTTTGGCCTGTAATATTCCTTTCATTTCCCTTGAACTCCAGAGAAGCTTGCGGAGGCGCAGCGGAAGTTTGCATCCCTGCAGAGCGAGATGAACCAGGTGACGGAGCACGAGGAACCCATCCCGACCGTCCGCCGGCGACACAGCCTCCTGCGCCGCTCCAGGTCCAAGGAAAAACTCATCAAGACCAGAACCCGCACCATCCAGGACCTGAAGCTGGCCTTCTCCGAGTTCTACCTGAGCCTCATTTTGTTACAGAATTATCAGGTACTGTAACAAGGTTTAGTTCTAATGGGTGTTGTAAAAACACATTTACTTAGATGTCTGATGATAAAGACAAAATTACTGCATGTGTGTCATTTGATACAAATAATTGATAAAAGTTAAGTTCTGTTTTTAACTTCTGTTTTTTTCACCTTTTTGGTCACACAGCCTTTAAGAACAACCTTGAAAGTTTTCATAACATTTTGACTTATAAGTTTTTATAAGTTGAACTAAGTACCTGGTTTGTGTTGGGCACAATCTTATCTGGACTATTTTTCTTGCTTGAAAAAATGATTTTTTTCCCTTCCTCAGTTTAGCTACATAAAAATTAGTAACTACACATTCTATTTTTCATCATCTTTTTTATGTTTTTTCTACTTATTTCATTCCAGAGCCTGAACTTCACAGGATTCAGGAAGATATTGAAGAAACACGACAAGTTGATGGAAACAGACAGAGGAGCGGCCTGGAGGACAGAACACGTGGAGGTGGCACCGTTCTACACAAACAAACAAATCAACAAACTCATCGCTGATACAGAGGTAAATCTACAACCCTACCCTCACGTCTGTAAAATGAGAAGCTAAAATTTGACACTTCAGTGAAGAAGGGGTTAGGGCATGCATTGCATTTTATGTGCTGTAACTCAGAGTACCGTAAGTATGGAAATATTTGATTGGTGATCTCTCACTGCAGTCGTCATGCACAAATACTACTGTGGTGCTGCATTGTTTCATCTGCAAAGTCAAAGATACTGCAAACTCTACAAACTTTTGCCACCCTGCAAATTTAAGAGACTGAACAGTACTAAAGAGCACCATGAAAGAAAAATGGAAACAGTAATAATTATAAGGACAACTGTCACCAAACCACCAATGTGCATTGGTCCCTCTGTGAACCACCCTCCACCTCCCTCCCCCAAGGACATTGGTACAACCTTGACTCACTCTTGGAGGGTTGAGTGTAGAAATTCTTCTTCTCCCACGGCTGTTGGCATACATGTTATAGGTAGATATAAAGGGAAAATTAACCTTCTCACAGTTGAAGAAGTCTTTAAAATTCACAATGCTTGAAGTGTCCTTAGCTCCACCCAGACTGTTAAATCCCACTGCAGGAAGCCAGTAGTACATGTATTTGAGAGTAATTGGAGGGTTGTCCAGACTTGTAAATTCCACCCTGGGGCAGAGTTGTCAATGGTTGTATTCAGGCTGTCTTTATTCACATCCCCTTTCACCTAGTTACACCTTACATCTAAGTAAAAACCAAATAATTAGCATGTCTTACAATCTGTAGGATGATTGCAACTTGCTGTAGAACTTGCACCATTGTCCCATGGGCTGTACAGTATTCTCATGTAACTCCTCAAGTGATAAGAGTAGTGTTTGTCAATAGACTAGAATCATCACGCCTTCACGTGCACACCAGCTGGACTAAGGGGTGTCATATGCATGCACATCTCTTACCGTAGTGTGACAGTCAGAGGGCCTGTATGGGGGATTTCCAAACTACAAACCACAACATTTTTTGTATGCAGGAATTTTTCGTAATTCTGTGTTTTTCCCTCAAAAAGCAGATGACGTAAAATTAAGGTTAATTCTTTGCAAGAAAGTATTAATTAGTGACTTCTTTTTGGGTTTTACCAATGATCAAACCCCCATCACACCCTTAGAGGATAAATTAGCTTAGCGCAGACCTCCTTAAAAGCCCAGGTGATTTTATGAAGTCTACCAGCTTCTCAGTCGTCACTTGTCTCGAAAGTGAGATGGTGCTAACATACCCGCGCCCCAAATCCCTGCCAGTAGCCACCCTGTGTGTAACACACCTCAACGGGAGGAAGGAAGTTTTGACTGCCAGGATATGTGGAGATGTCAGAGTTTGGGTAAGAGTTACAGCTGTATTCTAAACCATAAGTGCAGCAAAAAGTTTCTTTCACAATTTTGAAATTGCTTTGCCATAGGATTTTAAGCTTGTACAACTAGGGCAGCCCAGGGTCATGCTACCTAGGGAAATTTTAGAACTTGTAATCCTCTGAAATGCTATTTTACACATTTTCAGAAGGAAAGCTTCTTGCGAAAGTATATTCTGATGTATGGAAGTTGAGATTTTGGGGGGACAGACGGGCTCAATTTTGTATCTGTCCCAATTCAACAAGCTAATTTTGGTCAGAGGATTCTGTCCTAAAGACATGTAACCTACAGACCTGTGAGATACTGTGTCCCTGTCTCTACTGACTCTAGTGCAGAGAAAATGCTTGTGTCTATATGTTGATACAATTACGATCACAAGACTTGATACGATTACGATCACAAGACTTGATACGATTACGATCACAAGACTTGATACGATTATGATCACAAGACTGCTTCTTCTCATGGCAATGTTGACAAAGTTGTTCTCCTTATCGGACAGCTGTCTGGAGAATAGCTGATGACATTGTTGGTTACCAGGTGGTTGGAATCATCTTGCTAGTAACCAGTGCGGTCCTGTATTTTGGAACTTACTGTTCAACATTCAGTCTGAAGTTGACCTGTCCTTGTTCCAGGCTGTGGTGACGTCAGAGTTGGAGGGGGGGAACAGACAGAGGGCCATGAAGAGACTGAGAGTGCCCCCTCTGGGAGAACAGGTAAACTACACTCTGACTGTGTCATACTTTTCTTGCCTTCATCTAGACACTAGTTATAAGAACTGCAATGATGTTAGAATCTGATAGTCTATGATAAAATCAATGTATTCCCATATAGAAGTCTGTGTTACTGGTAAAATTGGTCGCATTGTTATTGTTGCCATACATTGTACCATATACAACTGTCGATCACTATAATTCATCAGCATCACTCTTTTTTTTAATTTCCAGCAAACTCCATGGACAACCTTCCGTGTGGGCCTGTTCTCTGGCATCTTCTTGGTGTTGTCCTTGGTAGTAGTATTATCAGGTAAGGTTTTTTTCCTCATGTGATTTCTTCTGCAAAATTTACTTCGGTCACTGATGTATACAGGTATACAGATTTACACAACAGTTGGGGTGTTCAAACCTTGTATGCATGTTCCACCCAACAGCCATCTTCTCCCGCTACGACCTGAAACTCTGGCCGGCGATTCGGATGTACCGCGGCTCGTTCCTCATCGTGTTCTTCTTGTACCTGCTGGGACTGAACACCTGGGGCTGGCGCAAGTTCGGCGTCAACCACGTCCTTATCTTCGAGATCGACCCTCGACACCATCTCTCACACAGTGAGATACTGGAAGTGAGGGCCACTCATGTTCACTCTGTTATTTCTGTTAGGCCAAGGGAAAAAATGTTGCGTTTCATGTATCCTGACCGATCCTAGAAAAACCTGACGGCCTTAGCTTTTTTTGTGTGTGTGGACCCCTGCAAGGCACATAAATTTATCAAGTTGATCGACGTTTTCTACCTGAGTCATGAAACCTTGTACTTTCGAACATGATAGTGTTGATATAATAATGTCTGTGCCATAGCATATTTATAATCAATCAATGGTAAAACACATACAATTGTGTACTGCCTTTACATACAGTTGGACCTCCTTTCACCGTAGAAACTTGTTACTGTATTTCTAGGACATAGCCGTATAGAGTTTAAGCATAGTCACCCTCCTTACATTAACTGTAGGTCCTAATTCAATTTGTACATATGACGTACATTTGTATATTGTAATTGGGGAAAGCACAATGTGATTAAAGATCATAACTAAATCTAATTTCAAGCCATTGTTTGTACACAGGTTGCCAGTTTCCTGGGAGTGATGTGGTCCATGTCAGTACTGGGGTACATATACAGTGATGTGTTGAAGATCCCCAGTTTTGTACATCCCCTGGCACTGGTGGGCTTCATGTTACTGTTTCTCCTCAACCCACTCAAGATCTTCTACCACCGAGCACGCTTCTGGTTCCTCAGAATACTGGTGAGAGATAGAGAGATAAATAAATATATAATATTAATAATATATATATATAGAGAGAGATTGTGCGGAGAGAGAGAATGTGTGTGTGTTCATGTAAATGTATGTGTGAAAGAACAAATGAATAATTGTCTCAAAGCATTATACTGTATTTTTATGAATTCTCCAAGTTATAACAGAACTTTTCAATCGATCTACAACCAATGTGTAAAAGGCAAAAATTTGATGACTTACTTTTTGACAATTTTGGTATATGACATTGCATTAGTTTTGCAACTGAAGTAAATACCAATTGTATTTAAGACATTGTGTTAATGATAGATTTATTTCACCATTACTTATTTGTGTTTTGGTGTTGTTGTTTTTCTTCCCAGTTCCGAATCTTCACCGCCCCGTTCCACCCGGTGAACTTTGCAGACTTCTGGCTGGCTGACCAGTTGAACAGTCTGGTGTCAGTACTGCTGGACTTTGAGTACATGGTCTGTTACTTCATCTATGAAGTGGAGTGGCACGACGACCCAAGTAAGATCCTGCTGTTCCAAGGAACATAAAGTTAAAGTTCTCCAAACACAAAAGGTCAATGACCTGAACCAGATGTCTGTCACAATGGTAACATGTTGGGTTATATCATGTTGCAATTTTATAGCAGGAGGGATTTAGACTCCTATCACCATATATAAGTGTTTTTGAGTAAGAATTAACAGAGCAGACCATATGCGAATGTAAACATTATGCATTTGCTTTGCAAATGTTACCTTTTACCAAAAATGAATGTTTTGTCACCTCCCCATCAGATGTCAAGGTCTGCACGAGCTGGAAGTATGGTATTCGCTCCGTCGTGGCGTGTCTGCCGGCCTGGTTCCGCTTCGCTCAGTGCCTGCGCCGTTACCGCGACACCAGACACGCCTTCCCTCACCTGGTGAATGCTGGGAAGTACTCCACGTCCTTCTTTGTCATCGCTTTTGCCACGCTGTCCAGAGTCCATGGAGGTTAGTCACATGTTTGTGATTTTAATTTATCTATGACATTGTACCTGGAACTATTAATGGTAGCTTCTTGCTGTTACACCTTACAGCACAATCTTCTGAAGAAAAACATTGCCTTTTCCAAAGTGACAGGTCACTGTCACATCTTTGTATTGACCCAGGCCCAGCCTTTCATTTTTGGAAAAGCCTCAGGTGTGGAGCCAATAGAGCAGTTTTAGTGAAACTTCTCAACTTAAAATGGACCTTTCCACCCAGAGATGACATGTGAGACCCAAAGCTACACTCCACTCTTTCATTTTGGCAGAGCCTCAGAGGTGGAGCCAATAGAGCAGTATGGAAACTTATCTGCCTCTGTATGTTATCATAATGGCCTATCCCTGTCTTACTGTCCAGAGGTGACAGGTGAAACCCACAGCCACACGTTCTACTACCTGTGGATCTGTGCCGCCATCATCTCCACCTGCTACACCTTCAGCTGGGACATCAAGATGGACTGGGGCCTGCTGGACAGGGCCGCGGGAGAGAACACACTCCTCCGGGAGGAAATCGTCTACCCAAAAAAGGTCTGTATACAACACAAGTGGAGGGCTAACAGATAGTACTGTGTGGTTTTCATTTCAAACATTTTTTTCTGTATTTTTCTGTCTACCCGAAAAAGGTCTCTATGCAACACAGCAGGAAGGTTAACAGATAGTACTGTGTGCTTGTCATTCCAAACATTTATTTTATTTTTGTATTAAAAAGCATGAATCACTGTATACACTATAACTATAAAGTAGAGTGGATTCATTCCTTATATAATGAAGCTAACAGGCAAGAATACAGTGCTTTTTTTCAAAGATGCTGTTGTGATCCTCTTGTCGATGACTGTTTTCTTCAGATCAAGTGTTCATGACACATTCTTGAGGGATTGCTTCTTGAAGTTTGATTAGGTACATCCTGTCTTGTACTATAACTAATATGTAGCTGTGGTAGAATTTTTGAACACTGAATAAATCCCCATCCCACCACAGTTGTACTACTACCTGAGTGCAGTACAGAACTTCTTCCTGCGGTTTGCGTGGGTGATGTCCATCTCCCTGGGTGAGCTGGGCATCCTGCATGGCGAGCTGGTGGGCTCCCTCCTCGCACCACTGGAGGTCTACAGGTGAGGGCTCTTGTCAAAACACCATGTTACTTCCAAACAAACTTCCTGGCAGGAGGTTTGTGTGGAACTTCTTTCATCTGGAGAACGTTTGATAGAGATGGGAGGGAATATTCTGCATCTGCATGCAAATGTAGAATTTCTGCTGCAGTTCTTTTGAGATTTGCAGTTTTGAGATGTGTTAAAATGTACCTTCCTGCATGAGGTTTGTGTGGAACTCCTTCCGCCTGGAGAACGTTTGATGGAGATGAGAGGGAATATTCTACATCTGCATGCAAATGTAGGGTTGGTTCTTAAACAAGTCCTGCTGTAGTTCTCTCGAGCTGGAAAACCTATTTGCAGTTATATGATGTTTTGTTTGGAAATATCTTCCTGCAGGAGGTTTGTGTGGAACTTCTTCCGTCTGGAGAACGAGCACCTGAACAACTGTGGTGAGTTCCGGGCGGTGCGCGACATCTCAGTCACTCCGCTGAACCAGGACGACCAGGCCATGCTGGAACAAATGATGGACGAGGAGGACGGAGTCACGAACAGACGCAAGGACAGAAAGTAAGGAAACATGTCAACTAGGCCTAGAAAAAAATGTTGTTTCCTGTGTCAGTCCTAAAAAAATTGTGAGGGATTATCTTTTTTTTTAGACTTTGGCAATCCCACTGATCCAACTTATAGTTATACAATAACTAAACTTGCATGAGGATACTTATATTTTCAATGTCATTTTTTAAAAACTGATTGAACAAGATTTCATCACTCAGTCTTTTTATTGTCCCATTTCCTACTACTTAGATTGAAGCAGGTTACATCTGTTACTTTATAATGACTCAAACAAAATCATTGAGTCTCCATTGTTTCCTCACAAGAGTTCTGGTATTGTTTATTGCAAAGGTTCACCCCATGTTTGTGTTTTTGTTGTGTTGTTTTCCTTGTTGACCTGTCCACCGTGTCCAGACCGTCAGACCAGAATAGTAACCGTCGCCCCTCAAGGTCATTTTTCATACACACCCCGTGGTCCAGTGTTGACGAAGGTAATACTGGTGAAACACAAGCTGTCAGATTGTCACATCACTACCCTAACCTGAAAATGTTTCTGTTCTGTTAGCATGTTATAACATTACATGTCAGGATAGAGACTCTCTGATTGTGCATGCTTACAGCTCCATGTATCTGGTTGTTGGATGTAAGCATGTCTGTATTTAGGTATGTCTGTAAGGCACACTTGTACCAGACAGCATGAAGGTCAGAGCTTCAGCCGACCTTGAGAACAGAGCTGAGGCCTGCATGGAAGGGGTCACACAAAACAGGGTCTGGCATGTACATGTAGTAATTTGTCATCAGTGCTTGTACAATAGAACTAGAAGTCAAAGGCATTCAATTCTTGAAGCTAGCATGTGTGCATCAAATCTTACATTCCTTAATTCCTACATCTGCACTTGACTTATTTGGTGTTATTGAGTCCTGCTGGAAGAGTACTCTTTCTAGGTGAAAGAGAAAAGTGATAAACATTGCTGTTTTCTGCTGTTGACAGATCCGTGAAGAAACCCCAACTGTGGGCTGATGAGGAGGAAGAGGAGGAGGAGGAAGGAGATGGAGAAGAGGACACCATCAGAGTGTGATCTTCCTCATCTACTTACCTATGAAATGTAGCATGGCAAGGGCTGATGTTTGCTGTATAATCTTGTCCCCTCTGAGTATTGTACAGTATCCCCCTTAGTTTTAGTTTTACCACACTTTGTCCATGGGATAATGAAATGTTCTAGCCATGGAACATTTTGTACTATCCTATTGCATTTAATTGTGAAGGTTTTAATGATATGATCAGGTAAACCATCCCCAGTGAGATTGTGTTATGTAGGACATGTTGTGACTTAGGAGGGTTAGGAGCTGATTAGTACCTTTCTTGTGAAGGGACAGGTTTGGGAGCTGGAATAATGTTTCCAATGTGGTAGGACATCTCTAAGTATCTTTCTTTGTTAACTGATATTGTATAGTTTAGACAGGTGGTGAATTTTATCATAACAAACCAATATTTGTGCAAGGCAGCATTTTTTGTCAAGTATATATTATGTACATCGTTTGCACAGGTCTTGAACCATGATATCACAAACTTCACTGCTAACTAGCAAATAATTACTAGATAGTTTACTTTGATAATTTGTTACATTGTTCATGTTGAACATAAAGGAGTATGATAAGTCATAATGATGTCTTAGAAATGTACGAGAGCAAACATCATGTACATAACCTTGTCTGTGTGTCTGTGTTTTTAAGGGTACTGTGAAAGATTTGTATCTTTGTGCTGTATGTGAGGATTGTTCAAGATA
Source organism: Branchiostoma belcheri (assembly GCF_001625305.1). Taxonomy (NCBI): domain Eukaryota; kingdom Metazoa; phylum Chordata; class Leptocardii; order Amphioxiformes; family Branchiostomatidae; genus Branchiostoma; species Branchiostoma belcheri. The sequence goes on along the minus strand of NW_017803046.1, from coordinate 2,812,516 downwards.
TGGTTAAACAAAAAAGATGTTGTGCAAGTGTTAGTGTCTTATACATTGATATGTACAGTATACAACCTGTGCTTGGCCGCATCAACTTGATAAATTGACAGGCTCTAATGTTTTCATATTGATCAATGTTTAATGTTTCAATTTTGAAAATGGAGCAAAAATTAAACCGGACCATTTCTTGAGGACCATTCCATTATTCAATGATATGAAAGTTACTGTGTTGGTTACAACTGAAAAAGTAAGGAAACACAAAACTACAGGAGTAGGACAGCAATTGAGTCAGTCCTATTTGTTGTATATTTCAACCTTTCTTTTCCATTGTGTTACATTTTTTGTTATAAACATTCACCAGGTGAATAATTTTAATGTATTTGTCTAAAGTGACAAAACAGTCTACAACATCATTCATTGCAAATTAATGATTTTCACATTTTCTCTTTTATTTATTCCTTTTTAGTGTATTATACACACAATTTTGTACAGAGTTGTAAATAGAATTATGTTACATGAAAGCATATGTGCAATCCTACTTAAAATGACAATTCAAATGTATGTTCACAAGTCCAGTAACATTATTGTGTAATTTGTGTAATGTCGTCTTTTGCAAATGTGGAGTTGGTTCAAGTAAAGTGGAGATAAAATTCTGAAGTTCCTTTTGCTGTTGTTTTCATTACCGTTACATCATAATTACTGTTTTTTGGTTTAATAATGTAAATAGCAGAAACTCGAAAAGCAATGGAAAGACCCTAATGATACTTTGTGTTGTAGTTAAAGAGAAGTTAGAAGCTATTGTCATCTTGTTGGAGTTTCCGTAAATCGTCAAACATTTTGACCTGGTGGCACTGAAGATTAACGATTTTTAGCTTAAGCATTGTTTATCCCATGTATTTTGTGGCTTGGTCAATCTTGATTAGCCCTTCGAATTCAGCCAATGAACCAGAGCGGACGATATCGATAAACGTCCTGTAGATCGGACTGTTTCATCACGTGAAGGTCACACTGATGTTTGTCATCTGTTCTCTGATTGGTCAGGACAAACAGAACGGCAATGTTTGACTGGTTAAAGGTCCAAATCTCATTGTTTCGTACTGTGTTGTCCATAAGTCCATAGCAAAGCCAGGAAAAGCATGCGACAATGAAAATGACAATAGGGACCATCTTAGCAGTCCTGTCGCTGTTTTGCTGCCTACAGTCGACCTGCGCACAGTCCCCGGCACTGACTGAGTTTATGAACCACCTGATAGGACTGGAGAAGAACAAACCGATCGACTGGCAGAGCAGTCTGTACTTCCTTCTAACCGGTGACCTGGATCCAGCGTGTTACAACCAAGCTTACACCGTGCACAATGATACTATACTGGCCAAGAGCTACGCTACACTTAGTAAGTGTAATTTTGATTTGGGACCTAAAACGCAGTCACGTACAATGTATAATATGGATTTTGCTTATGGATTTTCGATCAGCTAGCTAGTCTATGGCAAAATCGAACGTCGACAAGTGTCTACATGTACAACAACATTTTCGGTCCTAAAACGGCTGACGTTTAATTTTACGACACAGTCACGACTGCCCAAAGGATGTCTTAAAGTCATACTGTTGCAAACATGTGTTGTGTATGTGAGAAAGACCGTATCAGTACATGTTCTAGTTTTACAGGTCGCACGCAACGTACGCCTTCCGTATTGAACTTTGCTCCGTGGTTGTAAATAGGGTTGCGCCATATGCATTCATACAACAGAAAATGGTGCATATTATACCATCATTGTGTCACTGTGATAGCATTACTCGATTACAACTTTGTGTATAGCATTGATAACGGTAACATTTCACGGTAAATGATAGTACATGTGTGTATCCCTTTGCCACCCCCGTCAGTGTTTGACAGCACGGGAAAACTCACCCCGTCAGGGTTCTTCCAAGGCAACTGGCTGGAACTGGGCAACTACAGAGAATGTACGGTAGACGCCAGGAACGCCGGGGATAGACCTGAAGATATCGAGCCCATGTACTGTCTGGTACTGTGGGGAGGGATACCGGCGGTAAGAACTGTTATATGCATTATATACTAGTAAAACTTACAGGTTATACGTAATCAATCAGGATATACATGTATACGGGGACGGCAATCCCACGATGAATCTGACTGGGCCCGCAGGCACATATTCTACAGCTAGTTACCTTCGCCAAGAAGGTTATGTTTTCGTAGGCGTTCGTGTGTGTGTGTGTGTGTGTGTGTGTGTGTGTGTGTGTGTGTCAGCACGATAACTCAAGAAGGCTAAAATGGATTGTCTTGATATTTGGTAGGTGGATAGGTCTTCATGAGACGTGGAACTGATTAAATTTTGGGCCCCCTAGCGGCTTGTAATGGTACTGCAGCTGAACTTCCGGTTTTGATATCTCGTGATCTAGACATGCTAGGGTGACGAAATTTGGATGGTAGATAGCTCTTGTGCTGGGGAAGAAGTGATGTGAGTTTGGCTTCCCTAGCGGCTTGCTCTGGAACTGCAGGGGCGTTAGTTGAAAAATATTTAAAGGCGGATAACTCTAGAACCGATTGATGGATCGTCGTGATTTTTGGCATGTAGGTAGCTGAAGTGATGCTTAACATAATATATTATAATTATGCATATATTAATGTAATTTGCATAATTAATGAGGAAATTCTATAAATCAGCTGCATTCCATGATAGGACTATTCAAGCTTGTGACATATTGTAATTAAGAACGGCAGAAATACAGGCAGATATCGGTTATGCAAATGAAGACTTAACTTGCATAATTAATGAGAAAATGTTATATTTACATAGTGGTAACTGCCTGGAATTTCATACTTGGGATATTTGAAAGTTATGTGAAGGTGAACATAATTAAACATAACTTATTCAAACAAGGACCTCATTTGCATAATTTATGAGGAAATGCTATAATGGCATTCTTTGATAAGATAAGACTGTCTTCTGGTGTAGAATATGATCAACAGATATAATTGATGCAAATATAGCATCCTATTTGCACAATCTGGGGGGTTAATCTATAATTTCTTACTCATAAAGGCTAACATCATTTGGCGAAGGTATGAGATCGTGGAACTCTAGTATACGAATAAATCCATCTTTTCTTTTCCCAGGAGTTTAACGCTTATGCCACGTACTACACACAAGGTGTGTGTGTTCCCAAGTCCTGCAGTGATCGTGCGGTAGGAAATTTAACATGGACAGGTAAGTTTGTTTTCTTCTTATTTTTTTGGCAACTCACAAAAGCCAGGGTGCCAAAGAATTCATACGAATTTTACGAAATTCATACTGATTTTACGTAATACATACCATCCATTACTAGGAAACACAGGAATTTTACGGAATACATACGATCCATCACGAGGAAACATACGATCCTTACTAATTTGGTGATTGTGCCACATCATCTATACATTGTCACTTCATTTTCTCCTTCCCGAAGGCTTTCTTGGAGTGAAGCCGATGCCATCCTGGTTCCCGATCGCCGTCTTCTGTCAGAGAGAGGAGACGTACGACACCTACTCAGCCGGGGCTGTCATTGCATTGTACGTTAGCACCGCACTGAGTTAACAAATTAACAGAAATGTCGTCAATAGTGTACCATATCTGAGAAAAAATCTTTAAGGCTAGTAATTATATATATATAAATATATAAAAGGGAGACTGAACTGGGTTTGGTTTGTACAATCTGGTGTGACGTAATCGTCTCAAACTACAATACTTCGCTTGTAGTGCGCTAAAGGAATAGTTTACAAAATGTTCAGGTCATAATGACTACGTATCCAAAGGAAGTTTAATACCATTTTTGCAACGTGTGTTCCAGGATCATCGTTTCCCTCATGCTCGGCGTCCTTGCCGTCAGTACGCTTTACGAGTTCATCATCACCCTGCGCTTTTCTGAGGAGGACAGGAAATACTTAACCACTTGTATGTGTTTTAACCTTTAGATTTTAGATTCCTAACTATCATACTGACACACACTATAAAAGGGCTATATATGTCTATTATATGATCTATTGTTGTGTAGTTGTGTAACAGCAAAACATAATGTTTTAGCCACCGGTGTCACATTGAAATGTAAGTATTGCTTTGAGACGGTCTTTTCTTGTTACAGTTTCAAGATGTATTTAATTCTCTAACGACTCAAATGTTCTTTGTCCATCTGACAGCCGGGGTTGGCCGCTTCTGTCTGTCCTGTTCCGTGTACTCCAACACGAAGAAGCTATTCAACACGTACCAGCCGCCCGGACAGCTCCCGGCACTGCACGGCATCAGGGTCATCAGTACGCTGTGGATCATCTACGGACACACCGACTTTTTCACTATCGGCAACATAGAAATATGTCAGCGTTTCTTACTTATTTGCTTAATTTCAATTAGATAATTGAAAGTAGAGAAGAAATACTAGAGAAACACATTGGGAACCTAAATCAAAGTAACTGCCGGAATTTAACTTTAGGGACATGTAAAAAAAAGTTACTGGTTCAAACTCAAATGTCCGGGGTTTCAGAACAGTTTGTTGGTGACAACTTAAATTGCTTTCTGCCAAGCTCACTAGAGATCGGTATGAAGTGATATTGTAAACGTTTCAATATAGTTAAGATCATTTCAATTCTGAAGGAATGTTGCTCTTAAAATTGCAGCTAACAAGTTGGAAAAATCGCAAGCCAGCGACGAGTGGTGGTTCTTTATCAAAGGCAACATGGACATGGCAGTCGACACATTTCTTCTACTCAGGTACGAAACAACATCTTCTGTCAAGTTCGTCCCAACATAGCAAAAACCGTTTTTACATGGTTCATGTCATGAAGTAACTTTTATGCTTTGTCGTCTTAAAGATGTGGTCTTCATTCCTTGATCTTCCAGTGGCTTGTTGGTGACGTACCTCTTCATGAAGCAGATGAAGAAGACCGGTGGAAAGTTTACATGTAGAGACTATGGTCTACACGTCTTACACCGTTATTGGAGGTAGGATAGTTTACATGTAGAGACTATGATCTACACGTCTTACACCGCTATCTGAGGTAGGATAGTTTACATGGAGAGACTATGGTCTACATGTCTTACACCGTTATTTGAGGTAGGATCCTATATATATAGTTAATATGGAGAGACTATGGTCTACACGTCCTACACCGTTATTGGAGGTAGGATAGTTTACATGTAGAGACTATGGTCTACATGTCTTACACCGTTATTGGAGGTAGGAACTATTTCCAATTATGGTGGAGTTTATTTCAGTTTAGGTAAGATCTTTGCCCAAACATGTACGTATACACTGGCAAGTTTCGCAACTTATCTAAAAGTTGTTCTACAAAAAATTCAGTGCTGGTTTCTTGTGGAAAAATCACTTGTTTTAGTAGCAAATATATCTTAAAATGTAATGTGATGTTAAAAATCACCTTTAATATTTTTCTTCCCAGGCTGACCCCAGTGTACGCCTTCCTGATCCTGCTGTTCGCCTGCTTCACGGCGTACCTGGGGTCCGGGCCGTGGTGGGCTCTACACGACGGCTGGACCATGCCGGGTGTGCGGAACTGCCAGACCTACTGGTGGGCAAACCTGCTCTACGTCAACAACTATGGCGGCTCGGGGGTAAGGTACAATCAAAATACATGCCCGTAGCTATCTAAATGTCCAAGATTTTTCTGATTCGTATCACCAGGGGGACTGGAATCCTAGAAAAACTGCTTCCCCCATTGGAAGTTTGAAATGAATGATCACAGCATGACCAGAGCAATTTTTTAAATAAATTTATAGTGATTTTTTTTAAATTATAGTGCTTCGGGCATGGCTGGTACCTTGCTGTGGACATGCAGCTCTACGTGAGTCTTGCAGGAGTTCTCGTGGCACTCTACAGGTAAGTGGGGTTTACTTACTAACCTCTAGAAAGTAATAAAGAAAGAAAGAGCAACTTTGAAAGTAGTACAACTACGCCACATAGCCTAATCCCTTTTGCTTATGTGTTCATTGTGGATGAATACTAGTACTTCATGATCAGATATTCAGTGAAAAAATACGTCGAGCAAAAAATTCTGCTGTATGTAATCGTATGTAATCCTTGCCCCTAGACATCTGACAAAACATGGACGCCACAAGTTCTTTGATCTTCATTAAGCGTAGTATTTACGCCAATGATGAAATGTTGCTGTTAATGGTACTTCGTTCAGTCACAGTAGACGTACAGAATACATAAACATGATATTACTGCATACTTTCTGTTGACTTTCAGAAAGCCAAAAGTTGGAGTTGTAATTTGCTGCGGCGGCATGGCATCTGGCGTGTTCCTGAGTGGAATTCTGTATCATTTTGTTGTCAGGTGAGTCCTTCAAGTACATGTATCTTAATCCCAATACTTAGCAGAATACTTACTACAGTAACAAAATGTATCATTTGATTATGCTACTGTTTGAATTACTGTAGTGAGGGAGGCGGAGACTACGTTGGTACTACCTACCAATGGACGTTTACCAGAATGGCGCCATATTTCATGGGTATGCTGCTGGGCTACTGGCTGTTCAAGACCAACCGAAAAGTCCCAAATACTCCCAACACCACGGTAGGAAGTTCATGCGTGTAGAAAGATCAAGTTAGATATAGCATTGCGGTCGAGGGGATTACGTATTGTCTATGTACAATTGTTTCATTTTCTGTTGTTTACTAATGCATGTATTTTTATTAAGACATATGGATGGTTACTCATCGAATTTGTCATATGTAACAATGCCAGTATTGAGTGTAATAATGTCATCATGTTTTTGCATCTCTCATATTCTACTAAAACATGTTCATTGTTTATTGTTAAAGTGCCACGCAACTGCAAATCTTACATTACTTGCTCCCATGTTATACAACGGTAAATAGTGTTAATAAGAGTCTACGAAATGTTTTCTATTGTGCTCAGTTCTACTGTAGTATTGAACATCCATCCGTTTAACTGTGTTGCAATGATTGAAGATCTTGATCACTTCCCGTTGCAGAAGTTGATGTTGCTGGGCTGGGTTCTGGGGACGGCCTGCGCCCTTGTGGCCCTGGTCACGCCGTTCCGTACACCCGAGGCTGACCTGCTCGGTAACCCCGCCTGGAGAACTTTCGACAGGAGTCTGTTCTCCGCCGGAGTCGCCTGGGTTGTGTACGCCTGCTGCGTGGGGTACGGAGGTAAGGCTATGTTGTTTTTTTTTCTTTTCCAACATTTATTACAAGACATGTCGACGGCACACACAAGTTTTTTTTTCAACCACCAACACAGACAAACGCATGAACGGACTACAGACATACTCATTTTCATCTGAGTGAAGTGAGGCCATTCGGGAAGGGAAAGGGCACAAGATCGGTGGCATGGCAGGATTTCGACCTCTTGGTTCGGAGGCCAAACGCTCTGAAGTTACTCCGAACGACCCCGCGTTTACTTGGTTTAGCTGGATTGAAAAGCTAGAAAAACCGTTGGTTTCCACAGGTATTATCTCGGAGTTTCTGTCATGGAGCGGCTGGCTGCCGTTGAGCCGGCTGACCTACACGGCGTACCTCGTACATCCCATGATCATGCAGGTCTACTACATGTCGTACAAGGGGGCGCTGCTGTACTCAGGAGTCAACTGGGTACGTCAGACATCAGTTATGGTCATGAACAAAACCCTAAACAGGTAGCTGGGCATGAGACTTAGCCAAACGACATTGAATATTTAAAAAAAAGATAGCTTAAAAATTCAAACGAACGGTTCTCAAAATTTCATACAATCTTAACGTTGTTTCAAACATTCAAACATGTGATGCCCCTGTAAGCGCAGGTTTCCAGATCTTACAACTAGATTCGTGTGCATTCCTTCCTTTCAAAATTCAAAATTCAAAACGATATTAAAGAGTTAACTTAACCATAGATGTTCATGTACACGCGTCCCACGTTCTCTCTTGACATAAATGTAAAGGTTTAAGAAGTATGTATGTGTTCCTAACATTCAGTCATGTTCCGTTCTATTTTCCATTTCTCAGTGGTTCCTGTTCGTGAGTTTCTCCTTCCTGGCGTTTGTGTGTGGTTTCTGTGCGTCCATGATGGCGGAGGTTCCCTTCCTGGAGCTGGAGAAGTTCATCCTGCCCACACGGAGGGGCAGACAGGGCAGGGACGTCGACAGAGAGGGAAGGGACACACAGGGCAAATCTGAGACAAAGGCTGAGGAGAATCATGGTACCGTAACCCATTTATAAAGTAGGTAATCACATTCAAAACATCGATCAGCTCGAGATGGTCGAGAGGTATGCTATATGCCTGAACTTCAGCTTTATGAGTGTTTTTCTAGTATTATGTTTAGTGAAATGGTGCAGCATGACATAAGTCAGTGTAATTGCTCTCAAACCTCTTTTATCGTGTTTTGTGTATCCATGGTCGGTTCGGCCTTTTTTGGCGACGCCTCAGTGGGAGTGTCTTTTTATAGTATTGGGACCGGTTTCACCAGTGCAACTCCTAGGATACCCATTTATGGCAACACATCACGGGGTGGTCAAGAAATAAGCTGATAAATTTTTAGCTTCGGACACAGGAAATGGCTGGGATATTTTTTTTTATTCCTTTTGCAGTTTAGAACAATTTAACGATTGTTTTTCTTTGCAGACGAGAGCAACCCAAACCTGCCCCTGCTCCACCATGGCGGGTACGGCACAGTCGGCAACAACCGGACCGCGGGGAACGGTGATGCCGACAAAGACACGCCTACCATCAGGGCTACTAACACTGGAGACAACATGACCAAGTCTGTCAACATGGAGAGTCGCAGCAGAAAAGCCTTGAACCAGAAGCTGTAACTTGATCTACACTCAATTCAATTCCTGATTTGATTTGATTTGATTTTAGTTGTGATTACACAATTTATCAATGATGGAATCTATGCAAGAGCATTGAGAACTCCTCAAACCTATTTACAGACTTATCTGAAGGGAGTAATTGAGGTACACGGAAGTGTTAGGGGTCACTTCAGAATTTACCTCGACAATTTGTATATATACGTTAGAAATTAAACATGATTAAAAACACTTTCCGCTCTGCAATTTTTATCGTTTTGTGTGTGTCGCATACGATAGGCCGTCGCTGCTGCTTGAATCCAAAAATATCTTAATTAGTGGTCTTTGGTGCAAAGAAAGTTACAAGAAATCTCCAATCATATGTTGGGAGGCAAACTTAACAGCTAGGAAAACGTAGTCTGATTTACCGGTATCTAAAACTTCCAAACATCTTCCAAAAACTTCCCGATGTCGGTGTCAGGTTTCATGTCATGTCACATGTCATCATACTGTCACGTGAAGGTTAGGCGCCACGCCGCGAGGTACACTGGTACTGCAGGCTCTACAGGTACCAGGTATGGACGACGCGTGGATCGTGATCTACCCAAAGCACAACAAAGATCTTCCCGTACTAGTGAACCCGTTACCATTTAAATCTGGTTGTGGATCACCTTGGTCACGTAGTTAAACATGAAGACCACTGTGGCTGCCGTTCTTGCTCTGTATTTGATCTTTTGCTGCTCGCAAACCGTGTCTGCACAAGGGCCAGCCTTCTATGAGTTCCTGGGTTACCTCTCCGGACTGGAGAGGAACAAGGCTGTCGACTGGAACTCCACTCTCTACCTCCTGTACACGGGTCAAGTCACACCAACGTGCTTCACCGATGCCTACAGAGTCTATAATGATACTATACTGGTCAAGGCTTACGCAAGTAACAGTAAGTTCGCCGTGTTTTGGTTCACATGTACAGTGGGTTGAACGTTCTCCAGGTCACTTTTCGGTCCACTGGCGCCCGGGTGCATCACCTCTAGGGAGTTATTAAAGTGCAATGTTTTGAAATTGCTTAACTTCACTCTCTCTCACATTCAATTTATACCAACATATCAGAGATACATGTACACTAAAATCTTGTATGAAGGGGTTTACGGAAAAACATGGGTACCTGCCAGCCAAGCTACCTGACCTGTCCACCAGGCCAGGCTAGCATGCCAGACTACTCACCCCCCATTCATATCCTCACAAAAGATAAGACATCCAAAAAGCTGCGCCCTCAAGTGGAATGCATGGGCGCAGGCACGTAAGTTTTTCTGTAAACCCTAAAGCCTGTATAAAGCATCATTATGGATAATATTACCATGGATAATTAAAAATCAAGCCTCCTTGAGATAACAGACATCCAAGAAAATAGATGAGAAACTTTGCTTCACCATGACTGAGATGACATCTTTTTCCCCTGATGTTTCAGTGCTGGACAGTACAGGGAAGATGACTCCATCTGGGATGTTCCAGGGAAACTGGGTTGCTATAGGTGACTATGAGGAGTGCACAGTAAACGCCAACAATGCACCAGACAAGCCCAGCAACTTTCACACTATGTACTGCACTATAGCATGGGGAGGAATACCAGAGGTGGGCTATGTAACTTCCTTTTTGTATGAAAATTAAGACAAGCCCATGAAAATTGGAAGTTAGACTTTCAGAAATGAATGTCTACCATTAATACATGTTACATAATTTACCAAGGTACAGGCTGGGGAATATCATTTCAGTTAAAACTGTTATATTTCATACTATAATAAGCCTCAACATCACTTTCAGCTATTCCACATTCAATCTGTTCACCTGTTCATTGTTATGTGTTTTTTTTGTTGTTGTTGTTGTTTGCACAGTTACTTGCTGCCGGAAACCAGTTCTATGCACAAGGTGTGTGTGTTCCCAACTCCTGTACTGACAAGGATGTTGGACTGCTCACAAGCACAGGTAAACATGTGAACTTTTTCCTACTACAGAATATGAGAAGTGATAGTAAAACAATAGAAAAGAGGCTTTTAGAATACCAGTGTTTTTAGAAAGAGGGAGATGGTTCCATTTTAGTACATCATAGTTTGGAATAAACATTAATGTTATACTGTATAATGTACAAAGAATTTGGTTTGTCATGCTAAGATTCTTTGTGTAAGGTATCATACTACAATTTCTCTCCCATGAAGGTCTCCTTGGGGTGAAGCCCATGCCATCATGGTACCCTATAGGACTGACCTGTCAGAGAGAGGAAACTTACGCAAACTATTCAAGCACTGCCATTGCTGCTATGTGAGTAAAGCTATCATTAATGGTTATCAATTTACACTTTGAACAGTGTATCTGAGCTATAAGCAATGCTTTTCTACCCTTACATATTCAAACTAGTAGGTAGCCCTTTTCCATTCAACATTGGCAAGATTGGAGATATGCACTATGACGATTCAACAAAAGTAACAAAGTATTACATTCAGTTTTGTTCATCTGTTGCAGAGTCATCATCAGTATCATCCTCATCATTGTCACTGTCTCCAGTCTTTATGAGTTCATCATCACAGTTTACTCTCCAGATACAAAGAAAGCTTTGGATGTCTGTAAGTACACTCCTTAAATACTAATAGTTTCTTTTTGTTATGAAAAAAATTGCAATGATTAATAGGTAAACTCAACAATTCAGTAGATTTACAGTTTATGTCTAACGGTTTGGCATTTTATGACACTTTGCAATTGGCACTTTTAGGATGGTTGATGAAGTTCAGAACTGAACTGGGGATAGGATAGTTCCAACTTTCCAACTTGAGCACTTTTCTTACAATCTTTTTCATGTCTTTAGCAGCGCGTGTTTTCCTGTCCTTCTCTGTGTTCACCAATGCGAGGAAGGTGTTCAGCCTCAAGTCACCATCAGGACAGCTCCCAGCACTCCACGGCATACGAGTCATCAGTACCCTGTGGATCATCTTTGGACATACTAACTTCTTTACCCTCGGCAACATCGAAATATGTAAGTTCCCTATCCAAATGGCAGACGGTTTCATTCAATTTTTATAGCTCATTGAAATTAGAAAAGAAAATACTAGAGAAGCATTGATATGGAATTTGGCCCACTACTGACAATTAATGCCACTTAGTAGTTAAGAGATGACCAGAAAATGTAAATGTTGGAAAAATAAGCACTTGGTGTTGATGATGTATTTTTTCAGCTAACAAACTGGAGAGAGATGGTGCAAGTAAAGAGTGGTGGTACTTCATACAGAACAACATGGACATGGCAGTGGACACTTTCCTCTTGCTCAGGTATACTGCTAGATACAATCTGATTTTACCTGTCTAAAAGATTGTAATTTTGTAATTCTTTTATTTTTTCATTGACCTGTTAACTGTTACCACTTTTCAACTCAACAGAAATTGTCTAGGTATGATGTTCATAAATAAAGTAGTGTCTGTTGTTTAATGTACACATCTAACATCACATCACTTATGCTGTTGTTTTATCAGTGGCTTGCTGGTGACGTACCTGTTTATGAAGCAACTGGCACAGACAGGTGGTGTGTTTACATGGAGGGACTATGGTCTGCACCTGTTACACCGATACTTAAGGTAATTCTCTCTAGGTAAAGTGTAATACGGGGTTAGGCATCAGGGAGAGGGTTAAAACAGTCTGCTGTCAGTCACAGATGAACCAATGGTCACATTTGTTAGACTAGATATACAGGAATTAGTGCATTGGTTTTAAACTTTGTTGATATAACATTTCAGCTAACCTGTGAATACAGCTTTTTGATCTCTGTGAAACCATGTGTTGGAATAAAGTTCAACATTTTACTTAAATCTGTATGTGATTTTCAGGTTGACACCAGTGTACGCCTTCCTTATCCTGATCTACACCTGTCTGCTGGTGTACATGGGAGATGGACCTTACTGGGCCACGCCTAGTAACTGGGTCATGCCTGGTATCCATGGCTGCCAGCATTACTGGTGGACTAACCTGCTCTACATCAACAACTACTTTGTTGACTCAGGAATAGAGGTAACGATAGAATGTTTTCACTCACTTCCCTTCAGCGATAATTCGGAAGCAGTCAGGTGCTGCTGGCCATGTTGGTGTCATTATTTGCATTTCTGTGGATCGTAGTGCAAGTGTACTCAGCATTTTTGTCAACATTCTCAAAGTACTTCTCCTATTCTATTCTTTGAGCTATAGACATTTAATAATATAATAATAGGTATTTTAGGCAGTCAAAAGTCAGAATGGGTGAAAACACTTGATCTATGATTCAATGAAATGCAAATATGGACACCAGTATGGCAGCAAACATAGCAATGATGTCATATAAAATACTTACTACTTTTGCTTAATAACATGAAGGCACACAACATAAGTCACTCTCATGGCAGTATTGTTGTCTACAGTCAGTGTTGAGCTCCCTTTACACCTGGAATGACTGACTTTGTTCGCAGTGTTTTGGCTGGGGATGGTACCTTGGTGTGGACATGCAGTTGTATGTGATAATACCAGGGGTCCTCCTACTGCTGTACAAGTAAGTGTCTTTGACTGTGAAATGTTATGAAGTAAAACTTTTCTGATGAATTCTTTTTTTTCATTCTTAAAGACAGCCCATGCAAAGTTACTACCATTAGGATTACCATAAACTGACACTGTTCTTCACCATGATTTAGGAAGCCCAAGATCGGAGCCATTCTCACCTGTGGTCTGATTGTCCTCAGCTGGGTTCTGCATGGGGTTTTGTACCACTTCCTTGTCTAGTAAGTACAATGAAGTGTTTTTGTTCTAAAACTCAATGTTATATGCAATTTTTCAAGATCTAGAAAGTATCAATTTAAAAGTTTTGATACAGATGCAGTCTGCTGCAAGTTCTGCAAGTCAAAACTGCAGTTTCTTGGTAAAATATTTGAATCGCTTTTTAATCATCCTGGGACACCATCCATATTTTTAGGATGATTCAATGCAGCGACAAAATTGTACACTAATTTCTCTTATTTATGGACTGGATGCAAATGTTACCTTTTTATCTTTTACCTGATGTTGTGTTCTGTAAATTTTGGTGTTTTAATGAAGCCTAGAATGCAACTTTCTCTCTTGAATATGTCTTACCCCAGCTCCATTGGAGACTATATTGAGACGACCTACAAGTACACGGTAACGAGGATGGCACCATACCTGCTGGGTGTGCTGCTGGGATATCTGCTCTTCAGAACCAACAGAACCCTTCCCAACATTCCACACAGGAAGGTAGCAACTGTGCACTCTTCTAGAATGCCTTGAGTGAGTGAGTGAGTGAGTGAGTGAGTGAGTGAGTGAGTGAGTGAGTGAGTGAGTGAGTGAGTGAGTGAGTGAGTGAGTGAGTGAGTGAGTGAGTGAGTGAGTGAGTGAGTGAGTGAGTGAGTGCAAAAGGACAGAAGATTTGTCCCAGGACCAAAGTTACAAGTCAGTTGGCAGAAACTGAGAAAGACAACAAGATTACTAATTGTTTTCTCCCTACAGAAGCTGTTATTGCTAGGCTGGTTTGTAGGCACAGTGTGCAGCCTGGCTGGTGTAGTGACTCCCGCAGCACTTTTCCAGAACACAGACCCACCATACTACATACAGAACGACCCTGCCTGGAGAGCTATGGAGAGAAGTCTGTTTGCCACTGGTGTTGCCTGGGTCATTTATGTCTCCTCTGTAGGATATGGAGGTACACAAATTGATGATTGTTACGGATCTAATGTCTCTAAAATGTACTTTTCTTAAGCTCTCTATTAAATTAGAGCTTTTCTAATGGAAACATTCAAAAGTAGGCAAACACCTGAAGGGCATCAATTTATGCGTTTTCTCCTCTAAATATTTAGTCATTTTATATTAAGTCTCATTAGCCAGATCATATCCAATGTTACATGCAGCATACACCGGAAGGCTAAAAGTGGACAGTCTTCAAATGCTATACATTTGTATACTCTACTGTATATACCGGTATTGAATTTTCTTGCCAATTTTTTTAGGTATCATCTCTGAGTTTCTGTCGTGGAGCGGCTGGCTGCCGTTGAGCCGGCTGACCTACACGGCCTACCTCGTACATCCCATGATCATGCAGGTCTACTACATGTCGTACAAGGGGGCGCTGATGTACTCAGGAGTCAACTGGGTAAGGCAAACTAGCACATTGGCAAAACGTACTGCGCCTGTGCAAAACCCCCATTTTTCACGGTTTTCGTTGGATTTTTGGTCAACGTTGCATCAGAATTTTGCCTGGTGCAGCCGATATTATAAGTAATTCTGCTATGCATTGTTCATCAAATCAATTGTTAATGAAATATTGTGTTCCTTAAAGAGTCTGCATTAAGTTTAACAAAAAGACTATAATTGCTTCTTGT
Organism: Branchiostoma belcheri; assembly: GCF_001625305.1. Classification (NCBI taxonomy): domain Eukaryota; kingdom Metazoa; phylum Chordata; class Leptocardii; order Amphioxiformes; family Branchiostomatidae; genus Branchiostoma; species Branchiostoma belcheri. The sequence continues at coordinate 2,797,336 of NW_017803046.1, read as the reverse complement.
TTTTCAGCTGTTTTTATTTATTTCCTTCTCCTTCTTGGCATTTGTGTGTGGTTTTTGTGCCTCCATGATGGCGGAGGTTCCCTTCCTGGAGCTGGAGAAGTTCATCCTTCCCACGCGGAGGGGCAGACAGGGCAGGGACAGAGAGGGCACACCTGACCCTGACCCTGACCCTGAGAGAGTTGACGTGGAGCGACAACAATACCAGCCTCTCCACCAGGGTACGTACAAACCACAGAAAAACTATTGTAGTGTGGCAATCTCATACCTGTTAAAAGTGGATTATGATTTATGTGCCAGTAACTTCTCAATTAAAAAGAATCTTATCTATCTTTATAGTGTATTCTATACACTGATATGCTGTTTAATTGCATGTATTATTTTATTTTTTAATCTCATTGGATGATACACAGAAATTGTGTATAATTTTCATATAGACTATATAGAGTGTTAAATTTGTATTGCAGGTGTTAAAACTTTATTGCTACAATCATCTCATTAAGACAAAATATAAAACATATACAGAAGAAGGTCTGTAGACATACATGCATTCATTCTGAAACTTTCTTTCTATAGGTGCTGTGGCAGACACACAGATGCCATACTATGGCTCTGTATCAACTTAACAAGAACATCTGACATCCTTGCAAGAATAAATGATCTTGGGAAGTTTTTACTATGAACTATGCACTCAATAATCAGGTAGTTATGTACTAAGTCAGTGGAGCTGATAATATTCAAGCCATATCAGCTGTATTTTTAATCATTTTGTGTCTGGTTTTTTCTCTGTACTGGACCTTACATTTGTACATAGAACAGCAGAGCTGACTCTTCCTGGATTGTTACGAGATTTCTTTTTGTTTTTTTGGACACACTAGTCAAGAATGTATTTCATAGATTATTGGAGCTGACAATGTACAGATTATGAATAATGGAGGATGGGAGTTGTTTTATCATTCTTTGATGCTGTCTGTCTCTATACTAAATACTAAACTAGATAGAATCTGGAGCTGACATTTTTCAGAATGTAATGAAATTTCTGTTTGTTTGTTTGTTTGTTTGTTTGTTTGTTTGTTTGTTGGACACCACTAGTCAAGAATATAATGAATATGAAACTATATGCATTGCTGTAAATATTCTGTTATTGAATAAATATTTACATCTGATTGTTCATATTTCGAGAGAGTGGTATCCCCAGGATTTAGAAGTTAGTGAAGTTGGTTGTCTTTTAAACTACCTCAAGTATGCAGTAGTGGCCAAATATTGGACATAGAAAATCATGGCCCATTTCAGAATGTTACACCAAATCTTACAAGCCAGTTACCTACAACGACTCTTACTACACAAGATTCACTTGCTCCCGATTTTAATACTATTCTTACACCCATGGGAATTCATTACAACAAAAAAGGTACACTGCACCCATGGGAATTCGTTGCAAGAAAATGAACAGCACCTTTCAAAACTAATACTTTCATCAGGAACTTTTAAGAGCAATGCTTTTATTCCGGTATGTCATCTTACACGCACGCGTGAAGCTTTTATTCCAATATTACATCTTACACGCAAGCGTGCGCACGCGTGTCGTGCGTGGAGGCGCACGCGTGACGTGCATGGAGCGTGACGTGCGTGCCTCTGCGCCTAAATAATACAACATGCCTCTTTATTACCTTGCACGTGGCTCTCCTATAATATAAACAAACAGGCAAATCAGGAAGAAAAAAATTGACGGATTTTTTTTCAAATATTACATGTTACATCTTACAGACACAGCTCATTACCCACTGTGCTGAATTTACAAACAGGCGAGGGTGTGAAGACTTGGAGGCACGTGGCTCTCCTTCTATAATATAAACAAACAGACAAGGCAGGAAAAAAACGGACGGGCTTTTTTCAAATATTACATGTTACATCTTACAGACACGGCTCATTAACCACTGCTGAATTTACAAACAGGCGAGGGTGTGAAGACTTGGAGGCACGTGGCTCTCCTTCTATAATATAAACAAACAGGCAAAGCAGGAAAAAAAAGGACGGGCTTTTTTCAAATATTACATGTTACATCTTACAGACACGGCTCATTAACCACTGTGCTGAATTTACAAACAGGCAGCGAGGGTGTGAAGACTTGGAGGCACGTGGCTCTCCTTCTATAATATAAACAAACAGGCAAAGCAGGAAAAAAACGGACGGGCTTTTTTCAAATATTACATGTTACATCTTACAGACACGGGTCATTAACCACTGTGCTGAATTTACAAACAGGCGAGGGTGTGAAGACTTGGAGGCACGTGGCTCTCCTTCTATAATATAAACAAACAGGCAAGGCAGGAAGAAAAAAATGGACGGGCTTTTTCAAATATTACATGTTACATCTTACAGATACCAGTCATTACTAACTGTGCTGAATTTACAAACAGGCGAGGGTGTGATGATTTCTAATTGGAGGCACGTGGCTCTCCTGCGGAGCAAGAAAAACAAAAAGGACGGGCTTTTTCAAATATTACACCTTACATCTTACAGACACGGGAAACTGTGCTGACTTTTCAAACTGGCAAACGTGTGATGATTTCTAACTGGGGGCACGTGGTTTTGCTTTAAAAAATCTAAGTAGAAAAACACAAGAGGAATGAACAAATCGCCGTGTTACCTCCCAAAAGCACTTCATCGACAAATGGGTTTGAATGTGTAGACGTGAAGACTGAAGCTGTACACGTGGTTGCTATTAGTAGTGGCCGTGCTCGTGTATCTGCTATCTTATACGTTTACTATAATAGATACTAGTATTTAAGATACTTCCATGGTTTCAGGCATGGTTTCAGACGTAGGTGACCTTTTTGTTCCTGAGTGCGTCCGTTTATTTGTAAACTATTCTATTGTTGTGACATGCACTGAACCCACTATGTAAATAAAGGTCTCAATGACCTCCATTTCTTCCTTCAGAACGAACACTGTAATGTAGCAGCTTCATTTCACCCAATGATGGTATAAGATTTTTACCAACCACGTGGTACACTGGTATATTGGACCAATTCGAGCACACCGCAGAGGTGTGACAATCCGGGATTCGGCTTGTAGTTGTTTGACATCAACAAGCCTCTTATCTCGCGTGCCGCCCGCCCTGGCCTGCCGCGCCCTCATTTCACCCAATGACAGGGTAAGCTGGAAGTTCATTTCCATTTACCACCCTGGCTGGAACCACGTGGTACACTGGTATATTGGACCAATTCGAGCACGCCGCAGAGGTGTGACAATCCGGGATTTGGCTTGTAGTTGTTTGACATCAACAAGCCAATTACCACCCTGGCTGGAACCACGTGGTACACTGGTATATTGGACCAATTCGAGCACACCGCAGAGGTGTGACAATCCGGGATTTGGCTTGTAGTTGTTTGACATCAACAAGCCTTTGATCTCGCGTGTGACGCCCGCCATGCTGCCGCTTTATGTAGGAATAAAACTTTCCCTTTCTTGCAATGCACTTTCAAAATTTTGTCGCCCCTTTTTGCCCGTTCAAGGTGGGTAAGGCAAACTTTTCCTCCGTCGAACGGCAACAACGCGACGGGAAACATGCGCTGCCCCCCCCCCATTATATATATAACTCCCCACCCCACCCCCCCAAAAAAGAACTATATGTTACTAGTTATGTCCTAAGGAAGGGTCGCCATGAAATCATATACTGGTACCATTAAGTATAGTAGCACCATGAAAACGCACTCTAATGTTTACAGAATATTCATTACTGTGCCACAGATTTTACAGAATTCTCACGACACTGTCACTGTCACCTCTTGTGAGGGCTGCCTGTGTTTAGTTGTAAATATCCGGTTTATTTCCATTTACCACCCTGGCTGAAACCTATCATGGGAACCACACCTAGCGGTTCGTTTCAGAGAAAAACTGTTTATATTATAGAAGGAGAGCCACGTGCCTCCAAGTCTTCACACCCTCGCCTGTTTGTAAATTCAGCACAGTGGTTAATGAGCCGTGTCTGTAACATGTAACATGTAATATTTGAAAAAAGCCCGTCCGTTTTTTTCCTGCTTTGCCTGTTTGTTTATATTATAGAAGGAGAGCCTCCTGCCTCCAAGTCTTCACACCCTCGCCTGTTTGTAAATTCAGCAGTGGTTAATGAGCCGTGTCTGTAAGATGTAACATGTAATATTTGAAAAAAGCCCGTCCGTTTTTTTCCTGCCTTGCCTGTTTGTTTATATTATAGAAGGAGAGCCACGTGCCTCCATGTCTTCACACCCTCGCCTGTTTGTAAATTCAGCACAGTGGTTAATGAGCCGTGTCTGTAACATGTAACATGTAATATTTGAAAAAAGCCCGTCCATTTTTTTCCTGCTCTGCCTGTTTGTTTATATTATAGAAGGAGAGCCACGTGCCTCCAAGTCTTCACACAATTTATGTAAATTCAGCACAGTAGTTAATGAGCCGTGTCTGTAAGCTGTAACATGTAATATTTGAAAAAAAGCCTGTCCGTTTTTTTTCTGCTTCGCCTGTCCATGTTATAGAAGGAAAGCCACGTGCCTCCAAGTCTTCACACATGTTTGTAAATTCAGCACAGTGGTTAATGAGCCGTGTCTGTAACATGTAACATGTAACATTTGAAAAAGCCCGTCCGTTTTTTATTCCTACTTTGCCTGTTTATATTATAGAAGGAGAGCCACGTGCCTCCAAGTCTTCACACCCTCGCCTGTTTGTAAATTCAGCACAGTGGTTAATGAGCCGTGTCTGTAAGATGTAACATGTAATATTTGAAAAAAGCCCGTCCATTTTTTTTCTTCCTGCTTTGCCTGTTTATATTATGGAAGGAGGGCCACGTGCCTCCAAATCTTCACACCCTTGCCTGTTTGTAAATTAAGCACAGTGCCTGTGAGATGTAAGATTTGTGGTAATGCCCATTTTGTCTAATAGTATGCAGTCAATACAGAACTAATTTCACCTTTGTGGTTAATGAAATGTAGAAGCAGAGCCGTGTTAGATGACCTACGGCTGCGGCTTGATTTAGAAAAAAAGCGTCTGTATCTACAATCATTCAAGGGAAGGAGATCGTATAACCTTACAAATCAATCTTAGCACCTTAAGACCCAAAGGAATGAATTCCCTTGGGCACAATTTTAGTCAATGTAAGATTTGGTGTAATATTCTAGAATGTGTCTTAGTTTTTCATGTCCAATTTCTTGCCATGTATACAAGTATGAGTACTTAATATACTGTTAGAGTTGTAATATGTCAAATAAAGGACACGTCTTAACAGTAGTTAAAAGGAAAAGGACACACCAACTCAGCTGGTGACTTTGAAATGTACTAGAACTTTTTAAAGTTTTACTTAGGCATTCCAACAGCAACATAATACATAAAAGAGCGGGCTTTTACGATGACCAAAAAAATGGTCGTTCAAGTTGTAATGTTCAGCATGCATCTCCTGGTGGTTAGGATTGGTACTGCAGTGTGTCATGAGACCACTTCGGCCATTCAGACAGTGACGGCTTGGGGTGACCTGCAGCTGTCTTACATTTATGTCGTCACAAAATCGGGCTATGTCACTACAAAACATGGCGGCTACAACAGGTTTTTCGCCCGTTCTCGTCTTGGTAAGTCCTTGCTCCCCATCTGGGGTGGCTTTTAAACCTTGCTTTATGCTACCCTGGAATCCAGATTACCGCGGGCCTGGCCGAATTTCTAGTCGGCTGAGACTATAATAATAAACAACTGCAGCCCGCTAAACTCCCTGGACGGCTGGATACTGTTACGGGTACCCTGGGGGCCATTTGCGGGCGGGTGGCCCTGAGGGATCTGGATCTGGCAATGAGGCACAGCGGAGCGCGGTGAGAGAGTGTCACGGGACGGGAAACCAAGGCCCGAGCGCGCGTAAACTCTTCCAGGGGGGTAGTCTTTATGCACGATTGCAGCTGCCAAGTTCATCGTTTAAATGTACAGATAAAGAAATTCAGTAAACCGTGTAACCGCATAGATCATTTTGTTTCAAAGATCGAAATCAATGTGACCGTAGTTATTTTGAATAGTTATATGTCTTATATTTTGAACTTGGCTGGTAGTAAACCAAACTGTACTCGTAATAGTCGAGTTCTGATCGGTGGATTTTCATGAGGATAGATCAGACAACACCGTCTAAGGACAGAAGCTGAGGCCAACGTTAACTAGGCCACTGAGGCCATCCTATAACCAGCCGCTCTGAGAATGTTTGTTCCCGCCACAGTTATGGGACATTCTCTGGGCGGCTGGTTGTAGGATGGCGGCAAAAGAACGCGGTATCAAAACTCCCACCCGCCCCGGAGGCCTGCACTGGAGGCGAGGCCAAGGACATCCCTGATGTCCTTACCAGAGCTGTGTCCTTGCCGAGGCCAAGTTATATCTAAATAGGGTATTTGCGCGTGTGTGTAGGGAGAATACTTAGTGTTAGCACACTTAGCATATACAAATCAATTTATTGTACAATTTTGGTACAGATACTGTTGGGACTGCACGGTGAGTGTTATGGACAGTCTGATGACGAAACCCGCCTGATAGACCTGACATGGACTATGGAGGAGGGAATGAACGTGTATCCATCACACGCAAAGTACCGCTTCACCATTGTTAAAAGGTAAAGGGCCTACAGGTCGCATCGTCGTCGTAAGACCATGGTGTTTGTTTGTTTATTTATTTGTTTATTTTATCTATTTAATCTCCAGACAGCTGGGTAGCATTCAATTTTGTCAAATTGATTTTCAATGTGGCCCAGCACAGTTGTGACGGGCCCTACAGAAATTGTAGCATTCCAGTCATCACTCATCAGCTAGTAGTCTAAACGCACTCTGTTTATTTATGACATTCCATTGTACATAACCAACCAACATACACTACCAAGCGAAAGAACAACTCATGTGTTGAATATTAGAGGTGAACAGCCCCGTGGGTACTACCTGGAGACCAACAACGTCTTCATGGCCGAACATACGGGAACTCACCTGGACGCGCCGGCGCACTTCGTGGAAGGAGCTTGGAGACGTGAGTAGGTAGCTCTTTTTAGTCAGGAAGAAATGGAATTGTTTGTTTGTTTGTTTGTTTGTTACGTTTATTTACACGTTTACTTCCGCCATTGCACAATACCACGCTTCTTTCTTTCAGTCTGATTTCACTTCAAATTGTAAATCGGCAATGTACTTATCATCCATGTCTGTATGATTTCGCGTTTCAATAATTTGACATGTAACGTTAATACTATATACATTGCTTTAATATAGCTGTTATTTTGGCAACGCCTCAGAAGCGAAGCCCTTTGCCGCTCTTGCATTTTTTTTTTCGACTGCACCCAAAAACTCTTCTCTTGTCGTCGCCAGTTGACCAGATCCCGCTGGGTCAGCTGACGGGTCCGGGAGTTGTGGTGGACGTGAGAGACAAGATCGGCAACAACTCGCGCTACGCCGTCACTCCGCAGGACTTACAGGACTGGGAACGAGAGCATGGGCGGATCCCAGACGACAGTATTCTCATGCGTAAGTCTTTTGATAGTCTCTTAGTACTGATATAGATAATCAATAAGCTATTGATAATTGGCAACACAGCATACTGTGATCGCCACATTAAACAAGAAATCACACGTTCATGATGTTTTCGTGAATTTCTCCATGTTGTTAATTTAAGTTGTGCAGTACATGTTAACAAAATATAACAGTTATGCGAAAATTAGTACAAGAAATTAGTCAGGTTACCAGACATATTTTAGCTCCCGAGTCTTCATCCTCTCCACAAATAGAGACTATAAAGACTTGGGATCTGAAGTAGGTCTGGTAACCAGGCTAATCAGTAATAGCCACGTGTCACCCCAACCTCAGCATTTTCTTTTATATCCTGACTGGTACCCAGTCCGAACAGGTTGGGGGGAGTGGTACTGGGAACGAGGACCTAGTGCCTACCTGGGCACAGATACCACAGACACCACCCTGCTGCGCTACCCCGGTCTGCACCCAGAGGGCGCTCAGTGGCTTGTAGACAACCGCAAGGTGAAGGTGGTCGGCATAGACACCATTAGCCCTGGGGTAATACCTTTATTTTTGGCGACGCTTCCGGGGCGGAGCCGTTGGTTTAGTACTGCGATTGACTTGAAAATATTCTAAAAATTCCACGCATGCATTCCCTAGGGAATTCGTTTCTTTCATTTTTCAGGAACTGCCTTTTTACATAACAGGGAGAAACCATAATCTAGTGGTTGGCTTGCGGCTTGAAAATGCGGTAGTTTGTACGCACTATCATGGCTTTTTTTGTGATACATGTACATGCATTTTTTCCTCTCGCTTTTTACCGGCTTACTCTCTTCATTCTTTTGTTTTTTCTTCTTCTTTTGCTCCTTGTGCTGCTTTGTAGAATATCGTAACATTTCAAGGCAGCCAGTTCTCTCTATCTCTATGATGATTTGCATGGGACAGATTTGTTGTATCCTAACAGTTCACGACGTTCTACCTTAATTACCGCACCAAGGGTGTTCCCGTCCACGAAACCCTCCTAGGCAGCAACGTCATCATCATAGAAAACGTGGCTCACCTGGACGAGATGCCCGCTACCGGTTCCACCGTGTACGCCATGCCCATGAAGATCGGCCAGGGAAGCGGAGGCCCTGCCCGGGTCTTCGCAATCGTGGACGGCAGAACCAGCACAGCGGGACCGACAGCGCCGCACAACCTGGTCGTCTTGTTGTCTGCAATTATTCTATTCATGTTGGCTTTCACGTAAAATGGCGCTCACATGAGTTTTTACCGTTGATTTCCAGTGTTGTTTCAGCCAAAATTATGACAAACGAACACCACCAGTGTAGCAATGTCTAATTTCTTTTGCTTGCCTAAATTGGCAAGATCCGTTCTACTTTTGTAAGAATACAGATAATTTCTTTTAATTGTAGTTTGTACTTACACCATTTTGCATATCCACCATCTAGTAGTCAATTTGCAATTAAACAAGAGGACTATCGCCTTATACAGACCCTCCCTCCCCGATAAATATCGTACACTCCCTTTCGCTACAACTATATATATATATATATATATATATATATGGCTGTTAAAACCTATACATTACGTTGTGAGACATATCCTCTTTCCTCCGAATGATAACTATTAAGTTTAGGAGACAATTTCAAGTGTAAATATCATCAGTGTTCTGTCTACAGTCGAGATTTTAGACTTGTTCTTTCCGCCATGATAGTTTTGACGATCTTGGCAACTTCTTTGGCACAGCCGTGTGACCACGTGACCCCGTTCTCTCCATGGCCGTAGTTATGGACCACCTGAAAAACAAATCATCGCTTGTGTATTTTTTTTTCGTCTCCACTTTCTTTGTCATCGTAAAAGGTATTACTACCGCATCATTATTCTAGGGCTGCTGGCTTATTGTTTTGCATGCAGGCTTTTGTCGATTCAAACTATTACGCTAGAAAGATATCGACTTTGAAAAGGAATTCATGTGTCCATAGCGTAAGTACAGATAGTAGTGCGACATCAAACTTTTAATAAACAAAAATGTCCCCGCACAAGTTACCTAGTTTATCAATAACCAGACTGTTACAGCTTCATTAGAAAAATGTTAATAGTATTTTAACAGTGCTCCTTATAGATAATCCTGTAGGTGTAATGAGTTGACGACTTTAATTTTAATGTCCTGTCCTTGTCTTATGTTGCTTGTTGTCCTTGTCTCCAGGGTTAGCCCTTTAAAATAGTTTTGTAACTAGTTGGGCAACCCTAGTTGTCACGTTTTGTATAGCTGAACCAATAAAGTAATTAGAAAATAGAAATTATATCAATCTTCAGCAGAAGAGATGTGGGTAAGGAGTGACGTTAGTACCTCCAGTTTCTGTCCTGTTGAAGGTTCCACCAGCGTCTCTCTCTCCAGTCGGATTCCTCCTTCCCGCATGGGTCGGAATCCCGTCCACTCTTCCACTACCTCCGCGCCCTGTATCAACAACAGACAGATCACTCTCTACGATATGGGGTCACTTCAATGTCGTATATCTACAAAACTGTGCAAAATACGGTGTCTTAGAAATGAGGTAAACGAGTCCTGAAACGAGTACAACGGACACATTGTAAATATGCAATTCAGACGCAAGTCTGAAAGTGGTATCGCAATAAAGTTTCAAAAGTAACCTCCTTGGTCCTAGTCGATGTAAAAAAAATGAAAACTGAACAGCTGCCTGTCATTGGTAGTATCTCGGTCATCATGCCACACGATGACAACAGGTTAGTACAATTTTCTTCAATTGAGATTTTCTATTGTCGATCACAAAGAACGTATTAGTAGATCACCTTCCTTTAATTCTTTTTATTATGTATTGTTTTTGCTCTGTTTCCTCTTCTTCTCCAAACCAGTAAGGTCAATAACCTGAACCAGACGTCTGTCACCATGGTAAACTAGTGTTGGGTTACATCGTATCATGTCGCAATTTTATAGCAGGAGGGATTTAGACTCCTGTATATGAATGTGTAAGAATTAACCAGCGAATTAACAGATCTAACGTTAATTATAATGATCAGATTATTCTAAGACACATCAGTATGTTGCAAAATCGAACTTTATGTATTTTAAAAGTATGTTCATCGTAGTTTACCTTCATTTGAGAGTTCAAGGCCAAGATCCCCTTCCAGATAGTGTCCGTGTCACGTGGGTCGTTCGTTTTTCGAAAATTCCCCGTTTGTTTGATTCCACCGATAACTACGTTGTGCAAACTGCAAAAAAATATTGCGA
>NW_017803046.1:2730246-2786309 GCF_001625305.1 Branchiostoma belcheri | reverse complement strand
TTTGTCATTCGGAAGTGTTTACCCGGAGCCTCTTCTGGTCGCACTTTTTAAACAACTGTATGTGATTTGTGTATTTGTACTTGTTGTTGTATTGTCCCTGTTTTTATATGGGCCTCTGGCCTGAGGCAAAGAATAAATAAATATACACTTGATGCGATGTACACTTTCACTTTGTGGACATGCTCCTTGTGAAGTATATTACACCAAGGATATTCTTAACAAAACAAGAGAGTCTAATGTAACTTCATAAGAAACTCTTACTTTGGATACATGTACGGTATCCCGTCGATGACTGGATGTTTACCGTCCGTCTCCACAAAGTACCGCAGCCAGGGAGCCTTTACCTACAACAACATTAGCGGAAAATTGTCACAATATAGGTAACAAACACGAGAATAGTTAAGGTGGCACACCCCAGTTTATTTGGCGTTTCTATTCGAAGCTGCACACCCTCAAATCTAGCGACGGTCTCTGCGGTGGAATAATTCAGAAGGAGAATAAATGTATATGGGACGAAAGGATATCTCTTCAACTACAAGACCAGCTGAGCTTGGTTTCTTCAACCTTTTTAAATTTGGTAAAAACAACGAAAAAAAAAACATTATTTTCACTCCAAAATTAATAAACATAATTGCGAATTTTCGCGTAGGATAATCCCATAGAAAAAAATTCCGGCAGAAGTGACTGATGCTGGCAGAAAGACACAAAACCTTGACAATACCCGAGTAAATTATCAAGAAAATTCTAGTAATGAAATTTTTAATCCGTCCACGGCGCGAGGGTTGCAAATCCACTCCTAGGAAGGCGCAAAGCGAAATCTAGGTCAAACGGGCGGATTACACTTGGCGCGCAAGGATACCCAGAAGTAAGGTTCGGAACCAAAAGACATTTTCACCCCAAAATCACCATTTCTTACACTCTTCAGCCATGTCAATGTATAATCATATTTCGTGGAAGTTTATGAAAAATGTCACCACAAACTTGGACCCTCAAAACCCTTTCGTCACTTTTTTACCAGGGACTACCACGGACCCCGGTCGGCTATCAGGGAGGGCTACGAGTGGGGGCAATGATCAGGGAGGGCTACGAGTGGGGGCAATGATCAGGGAGGGCTACGAGTGGGGGCAAGATCAGGGAGGGCTACGAGTGGGGGCAAGATCAGAGTGGGCTACGTCGGGGAAGATCAGGGAGGGCTACATGTACGATTGGGGTGCGGGTAACTGGGAGGGCTACAAGTAGGGTGTGGGGCCTTGGCTGATTTTATGGGTATCACCCATAATATAAAGGACTTATGTGTTGGGATTTGTTCCTGCAGTTTTAAATACCCAAAGGTTGAAATACTGATTGAAATTTGCTTATGTGATACAGTACTAGTATGTGTCAACATCATAAAGATTGCCTTATTCAGAATATTTCCAGTTGCTGTTCTGAATTGGCATTGAACGCCTTTAACAGTTAAGAATCAAAACTTGCAGAACAACCCAGTACAGACCCTCATGACCTGGCCCCTGCTCGCTGAAACGGCCTCGTCACCCGCCAACTTTGTTGCACCAACTCCGCTGCAGTTCACAACTACATCGTAATGTGGCGCCAACTGCGAGAGACGTCCAGATAACCTCGTATAAGATTTATAACGCACGCATATTCATGGCACCAACAAAATCAACAAATCACTTTCTGTGTATAGTGTATTTCTATGTATTAATTTTACTTTATGTATTAGATTTTAGGGAGGCGTTATGTTTATGTTTATGTCTATTCTTTGCGTGAAAATGAATAAAAAAATCAACAAATCAAATGAGGTACGTGTAGTTCGTTGTCCATACCTGTTCCAATGTGTTAACTCTTCTCTGCACAAAGCAGACTCCTCTCTGAGTCAATCTGTGGGACAAAACCGTAACATCCTAGCTAGGCTTGTTACTGTAACTTTATTTTCTTTCGAATGACATCTCTACTGAATACTATTTATCATGATTCTTTCCCAACGACACAGGAATTAATTTTGTGGTTTATTTTCTGTGTCTAGACTGATCAACGGCTGAGTCATAACGAACGTCTCCCAGTCTCTCACCTTTTCTTTGCCCATGGCAGAAAGTCTCTTGGCTGACAGATAAAAGCAGTGTAGAACCACCCTTGCCTATAAAACAGTATGTCATCGCAAGTAATAAAAAAAGTAAACGAAAGAACAATTCAAAAATATAGACATAAAGCAGTTATCTAACCCCACATACTTGTAACCAGGGAAGAGGTTTGTAAGTTCCCACTGAGTGACATGCCGGAAACCGACGACAATGTCCTTCCAGGCCGGGTCCTGTGGGGGCGAAAAAAATGACTCAGAGAATAATTTTGAGGCCTTTAATAAACGTGTTAGATTTACAGTTTTACATTTCTTTTTAGACAACAGGGCGGGGTGCCCAAGAATTCACACGAATTTTACTAAATAATACATAATTCGTCTGGCACCCCTGGAAAAGGACGTTTAAGGTTAACACGTCGAACGGCAAATGAATATTTGGAACTTCGTTATTTGTCTAATTGTCTGTCCCTTTTAAAATTTGTTCACCTACCGGCACGGGGTCCATGTGAACGATGTACCCCGGCTGTAGAAAGATGCCGGCTTCGTGGGCGTAGCTAGTCCGGAGTGCCGATGTCAGGAAATCAAAGGAATCCTGTAGCCGTTTGCTGGTGAAATACGTAATAAAAACTGGGAAAGGATTTTCAAAAAGGTTGAAATTCCATCCTTATTCTATACAGTTAAAACCTTATATAGGACAGATGCACTTTAGAACTATACGAAAGTTTGTAATAAACTGATTCTAAGGCGAGTTTTGTAACACTAACAGCCTAGTGAACTGCGCTACAAACTTTTACTTGGTTAGTCGTTTTGCTTGGTTCTTCGTCTGGTGGTCACGGTGGCACAATGAACTTTACGCCATACTCTGATGTTCTTGGAGCTTACTAGTACCTAAAGATTTCTTAGCCTGGTTACCAGATAGACCTATTATAGCTCCCGAGTCCTACATCCTCTCCGCAAATAGAGAGAGGATGTAGGACTCGGGGGCTATAATAGGTCTAGTAACCAGGCTTAAAATTTCCTTGGTTGGAAATTGTGCGAACGCCACTCACAGTTCTGCATCACTCATGTGCTCCTGTGAGGGCGGTTTCCACAGACCCCCCGCGCCGTAACTCGTGTTCTCCGGACAAAACTTCTCAGAGATGACTGTCAGGTCCAGCTGCCCATGCGCAGACGCACACTGCTCCATGACGTGGAGGGCAGAGGTCATACCCACAATGCCTGCTCCCACGACGGCGACTTTCATTGTTTTCTATAATCACGTAAACAAATTAACGTTAAGAAAAACGGTGACCAATGCCTTTCTTCATTTTCTTTCCCTACCTGCGGTACAACACTGAGAGAAAGAAAAACTCTTACATATCATATTCACTTAGCAACTGAAGTCGAACGTGTTCATAATATTCGTGTCCATAATAGTAATTGGGACCAAGGTTGTATGACCCCATGTTACTCAGTACTAAATTTCTGACCTTCAATGGTGGCAACAGAAATGAAATACCTTTAGACTGGGATTAGGAAAATGGGTGCCAATAGTGGTTGTTTCCCCTGACTCAAGTCTAGACAAACCTTGGCTTAGAACGGACCTGTAGTCAAAGGGCAAGAGTCCACTTGCCATATCAGTAATAGATGTTTAACCACACTTGATTTTGATGTTGATTACTAGTATATGACACTGAAGTCTGAAGACAACATTGACGTACGCTTACCTGACGTTCTACTGTTCAGTCGTTGCCTTTCTAATCGTAAACAACAGTTCGATCCACTGGCCACAGCTGAATGTACATGGGTGCAATAGTCTAGTTGCAAATAACTTGGGTTCAGGAGTTCAACCTGTCAGACACAGGGACACGCCCCCTATCACTGTACAAACACAACATGCAGCCCTATGTATACATACCGCGATGACTGCACACTGTATCCGATGCCTTTTGATAGGTTATGGTAGGGGGGTAACCCTTTATTTCGATAAGCGTTTGATGTGCATGATCTGGTGGCATTTTATGTACAAGAAATGTCCGCCCCAGGCGAATCACGCCCATACTGGTCCATCCGCTATTGGGGGCTAGTCTGAACAATCCCCGGGGACTGGGTGTAGGTTGTCAACACACCTGTCACCTACTGTTTAACTATATGTTGTCACGCCAACCCTAGCGCACTGTGTACGAGTTTCCAAATGAAAAACAGACTTATAAAGGACTTATTTTTTTTACTACGGAGTGCTTTGCTCGTCTTGCACCTGTTGTTTCATGTCAATATTGTTATAATTACCTTTCTACTTGCGGTGTCCATTAACTATCAACTTGCCTGTCCAGGATGTAGAAAAGAAGTTCCTAGTTTGTTTCTGTGTTCTCCTCTGGGTATAGCTGGCTAATGGTGTCCAGTCCATCGTGGTTGGAGCGGGTTTTCTTCGGGGCTGAAGCTCTTCCCCGCCCGCCCGCCCGCCCGCCTGACCTCGGTTCCCAGGTAGGTTTTGCACGACAGGAGTTTGATTAGCACCACCACGATTCCCTAAGAAGCGAGTGTGGGAGCCCCGGCATACAAGTAGGATGGTACCCAGGCTATCCGCATGTACAATGCAATTGGATTCACATTTAATGTGTATACTGAACAAAACAAGCAAAATTTGACTCAGACCACTTTATTTTATTAATAGCATGTGAATCTGACGCGATAGTAGAATCTCATAAGGCAAAATCTTGCACAACATAGAAACTTGCGATATGTACAGGCAAATGGTCTTAGAAAAGTATTCTGACATGTAAAAATTAATCTCTTTATCAACATTTCTAAAACTGGGAGATTTACACTATATTCATAATCAGGTCTAAAATGTGTACACTTTTGTCATTCTTTACACTCAATAATACAATTGAATGTACAATAATGCACCATTTCCATAGCATCATATGGTATACACTTCACCATTTAAATGAAATTAAACAAAACTGAATAAACACTGTTTAAATGGACAGATAAACAACACTGTAAACATACCACATATTACTATTATCAGAAATAAAAAATAGAAGGATCCTGTGTGTGTGTGAAAATACTGTTGAAATTATTCTCTTCAGCAAAAATGCTCAATGCAATTCCTTAAAATACATGATTGTTGAGCAAATTTTTCATTGGAACTTAAAAACAAAAATCTGCATCATCTTAGGATCCTTCTGGTTTGTCTCTCTTGTGATCAACAGTCCATGGTATGTTGGACTGTTACTGACAATGTTGTATACATGTAGGCTCACTGTCAGTCTATTTGCTACATCTGACTGTTACAGATGGCAATATAGCCTTGATATCTGGATGTTACAAAGTTGTATGGTAACAAAACCTAATATCCGACTGTTACAATGTAGCGTGTGGTCCCAGCTCGTGCCTCTTGACTCCCCTGATGCCGATCATAGTGAATGCAGGATTGTGGGGTTTGGTCCAGCCAGTACTGGGGCTGTAGGCACCTGGGCCTGGGGTATCAGCTGGAGTAGAGACAAAAAACAGCTCTTAACATCATTTCAGCACACAGGGACAATGTAAATGATGTATGACTAGTTATTGAGACTTCCTTTGTATTATTTTACACTGTTGAACTGTTAAACTCCCACTGGATATCTCTCAGAAGTTCTACAAGGTATTCCAATAAACTACTACATGTAGTATGGTGATTCTTTGACTCTTACTAAAATAGAAATTACTCAATTCCAACAAGAAATGATGTCAATGCTATTGTGAATTTTATCACTTGTGTCCATATTTGTTTTGTTATCATTAAAGTGGTGCCTTGTTCCCCCAACGACCAGGAAAAAGTCAAGGTATGAGGTATGTAGGTATAGTGGTAAAGAGAAGTATATCTAAGTTTGAGGTTCCATCAGTTGTAAGGTATGTCCAGACTTACATTTCTTTTCCCACAGTGTTCCCCTGCGAGGTGTAGCGGAGAAAGCGGGTGCCTTGGGTAACACGACCACCTTTGCTGAACTGATGTTGTACTCATTGGGGGAGGGTTCAAAATCCGATCCTGAAGTAACAACAGTCTTTATTGGAATGTTCTGTCATACTAATGACAAATACTAAATACACCACATGTTTTTATTTTTTTTTAATTTTACTGGAATAATCTGAAATATTTCTAACAAAAGATAACTTAAAAGAGATTGGCATACTTCTAATGAAATGAGACAAAATGTTTATAACAAATGATGAAGCAGTATCCATTCTCAAGTATTTGGTTCAGCACAGATAATTTTTCTCTTTATTCTACATTTGTTTCATTTCTCATTAAGCTCATAGACAAAGATATATTACATATCTTTTATTCAGTAATTATCAGCAATGTCATTACCTTTTTTACTGAGTAGAAACTCCCTGCGTGCTCCTAGTGAGAACTGTGGGTATGTGGGGAGATGTACTTGTCTCTTGCCTACCAGAGCTAGTTTCTCATGTTTGCCTGGATAATGCACAGGAGTTGGCCACTGAAAAATACAACATATCCATATAAAGTTGCTAAAAATGCTTTTAATTATTGCCAAGCAATCAAATTGGAAATAAAGTATTAAAAAGTAGAATGTGACTCGTTGTTATCTGACTCTTCAATTGCAATTTAGTACCTAAGGCGTAGTAATATGAGAAAAATTTTGTAGTATATCTTGTGTCTCACCGTCTTTTCAAAGTTTGTTTTCTTGGTGAAGCCAGATTCTGACTGCATCCAGGGTGTGGCCCAGGCTGTCCTACCACCTCCATCTGTACATGGAAAGGAAGGGTAAACAATTAACAATTAAAGGGGAAGGTAGGCTCTTGAATACTTAGTACAATGTGACAAAATATTAGGTCTGAGATAAGAGGATGGCCATCCATGGCAGAAATCACTTGGACTTTTGAAGCAATTAGAAATGATGTTGAAGAAATCACTTTGCATTGGTTTCAATTTTAATCCATTCTTGGAAATGTTCAATTTTAATCCATTCTTGGAAATGTTCCTAGAAGATGAAATGTTTTCAATATACATGATATAAGCTATATTGTTAACTACATGTGTATTGCCAAACAGTTTGGGAATATTCCCTGTCCTTGGTGCTGAAATGCACAATTAACAACAACTACAACAGATAGATAAGAAATTACTGTGTTTACTCACTTCTGGGTGGAGATTTTCTACCAAAGGTGAAGGAAGGTGCGTTGGTCTCATATAGAGGTTTGTTCCTGGGCCTGTAACTGGTCGGGCCGGGCCCATCCATGTCCACCTGTAGGGGGGGCCTGCTCTCCATTGCTTTGTCCCATGCTAAATGAATGATTAGTGGAGGAAAAATAAACAACAATAGGCAAAATAAACAAATGAAGTTGATCTTGTCAACATATAGGTCTCAGTTAGAAACATACCAACAGATAGCAATATTTGTAATCAAAATATGTGTTCAAAGTTACATGGCATCATTCTTTGTATGAATCTTTATGGATCAAGCAAGTTGCACTTGAATCAAAGAATTTGTTGAGCACATTACTGCTAATTTTGCCTTTAGAAACCCTGTATTATGCCTGTAGTGTTCTAGTGGTCTCAGTGTAACATGAACACCACTTCATGAACAATGGGCCTTGGTGAAACAGCTGGGATGGAATGTACCACTCTACAAAAGCGGGTAATTACAGCTTCTAAAGTTTCTCTAACAAAATAATCACAAGACTTCAAAACAACAATCTCATGCCTAGTTCTACGCCAACGTTCAATGCCAATCAACACAAAGAAGAGAATCTTTCAGTGCCGTAATTTGCTTCTTTTGTACACGTCTCTGATCGCCTGTGATAAAGATGTAACCTAAGTCTTGTGTCACCCTCCTCGGTTCATAGCCACATAATAGAGAACTAGTACCAGATATGTCCAACTGGTGTTCTGCCGTAGACTACTACATTTCCCCTTTTCTCTTCATGATCAGCCCATGGCAACCTGTACATATGTCAGCCAGTGGGCTTAGAGATACGATTGGCCACATTGTGTAGAAAGTCTACCAAAGCCAGCATAAAGGAACTCAAAGCTCCAGTATTAAGACAGCTGCACACACAGATCAATGGCAAGAAACAACACCTAACTCAAGGGGCCTGAAACATGGCAAACATTTTTCATTCCCTTACAGCTTGCAAGTCCGAGAGAAATCAGGACTATTGTAAGACTTGGTAATACAACTTCAAGTTCTACAAAGGGTTAGAGCTGTCAGGGCAATTGGGTTGAGTTGTTGGAACATAGGAGTGTTACCAGCTAATGTTTAGGCAGAATTTAACAGGAAAGGGCAAAGCACACCTTCCTAGATTATTTGCATGCTAAGAGCAAACTGACGTCTACCAAATTTCTGCAATGTAAGTAAGTCTTTTTTTGTTATGAAATTTAGAAAAAGAAGACTTCAATCATTGGTTGTTGTGAGAAGAGTTTAACTTGATATACGATTGCTGCCCATTTTGTCGAAATGACCAGACAACAAAAGATAGTAGTAGCATAGCATATTCTTGCAGAATCCGCATTCTCTTTTTAGCGAACGCCCACGAAAGCCCACCAATTGTCGCACCAATCTTAAAATTTTTGGTGTGGTCATGTCCAGAGTGTGCTCGCGGGTGTCCATGCCAAGTTTGAAGCGAATCCATCGAGCCGAACTTAAATAAATCGAAATTTACTGGTTTTTTTCTCTTCTTCGGGCGAACGCCCACTTTACTTCCGGGTTCGCTGCGAACGCCCACTACTCTTGGCAAAATTTCGGCCCTCGCGCAACGCCGGCAAAATCCACCACCACAAATATGTTCCTATATGCCTCCCCCTGCATATCTGACAAGTTTCCGTGCTTTACGAGCTTTTAAAGTACCCATTTTTTGACAAAATATGCGCTGCGACGAGCTCGCCGCCTCCGCGTATACATACGTTCCACCTGGTCACGTGACTTGCGGGCGGGGACTGTTCGCTAATTTCATTAACATTACTCATTACATTACACAGTAAGTCAGACTTACCACAATACTTATTGTCCCGGTCCTTGATACCCTGAAGTGAAAATTCCGTATGACTCAAAATTCAAATCTTCTTTCACAAAACACATAACATGACTGTTTCCTTCCCAATCTAAAAATGATTGGGAAGGAAATGGAAAACTATGGAAGTAATGGAATATTGTTGTAATAGCCTGTTCAGGCTGGACTTTGATTTGGGAATGAATGAATCGTTCAATGAATCTGTCTGAGGAAAAGAGGTAAATGCACATTTCTCACAAAGTCCTTTTTTTTTAAGGGAGACGGAGCACGATGGTTCTACAGGAAGTGCATGTCGCACGAAGATTGACAAGTACGTATTCTGTAACTTATGCACTTATGTATTTGTGTGCAACATATTTTCTGGAAACATTCAATGTCTGCTGGCATATGAAAGGACATTCATCTCACAAGCGACTCTTTTTTTTATGGGAGAAGCACACAGAACAGTGGAACCACTAACAACAAGTATGTACATGTATGTTGTAACTGTCCTGAAATAAAGATCCCCTATGTGCACTTATGTATTATTGAAGTTTTGTGCAAAATATTTGTTCTAGAAACATTCCATGTTTGTTGGCATATGGAAGGACCTTTATCTCAGAAGTGACTATTTTTTTTAAGGGAGACTGAGACAGAGAAGCAGAGTGGAACTGAAAGTTCCAGCAGTGTGGAACCGGTAGTACACAACAAGTATGTACTATTATGTTGTAACTGTCCAAAAATAAAGATTCCCAATTTGCACTTAGTTACTTATAAACTTGAACATGTATGTGACGTATTTCTTCAGGCAACATTCCATTATTGTTGGCATATGAAAGTACATGTTCCTTGGTTGGATGAGTGCCTTAGTGTTGAAATTTATTAGTAAATGTACATGTTTCATATGTATCGTTGATAATTTTTTTGTGTTAACTCCAGACAAAGTCAACCAACTACAACTGGTCAAGTGTCGAAAAACAAGATGTAAGTTAAAACAGGAAACCTCTCAATTACGCTTTTTTATCAATTTCATTTTGGGGCCTAAGGACATGAAATTTGGTATGGAGGTACAGTGGACAAATACCCCCAGGCATTTTTTTTTTAATTTTGTTGTTCTGCTGAACTATAGACACGCAACGTTATGCAAAAAAATTCTTACATAATATGACGCACACACATGTATACCAGAGGGTATATATATATATATATATATATGGAATATATAAATTATTATGCAACAAGCGGTTACATTGTTGTCCACACCGCCGGCGACTGGAAGGTGCGTGCTGCAGGTAACCTGATACAGTTGTATGAAATCCCTGGTTTGAGAAGTGTATCAATTGTGCAACACTATGTCTGTGATATCGCAGCTTATTTATAATAATAACCGTGGTGAAAATTATGCAGGAAAGGAAATCATTTATGTTTGATATTACAAAGACGACATTCTGCCCTTTTGTGCGGTAGATTGCGTTTTTCTGCAACCCTTCCTCCCTCCCGCTGATCATGAAATTAGCGAACAGTCCCCACCCGCAAGTCACGTGACCAGGTGGAACGTATACGCGGAGGCGGCGAGCTCGTCGCAGCGCATATTTTGTCAAAAAATGGGTACTTTAAAAGCTCGTAAAGCACGGAAACTTGTCAGAAATGCAGGGGGAGGCATATAGGAACATATTTGTGGTGGTGGATTTTGCCGGCGTTGCGCGAGGGCCGAAATTTTGCCAAGAGTAGTGGGCGTTCGCAGCGAACCCGGAAGTAAAGTGGGCGTTCGCCAAGAAGAGAAAAAAAACAGTAAATTTCGATTTATTTAAGTTCGGCTCGATGGATTCGCTTCAAACTTGGCATGGACACCCGCGAGCACACTCTGGACATGACCACACCAAAAATTTTAAGATTGGTGCGACAATTGGTGGGCTTTCGTGGGCGTTCGCTAAAAAGAGAAACCCTGCAGAATCATCCTATAACACACTGAGATTGTCTCGAATACTCACATGATAGACTGGAAATGGAGTCAGATCTAGACACTCTTCGATTATGGCTGACTTTAAATCGAAAACCTGACATGGAGCATCGTCCTCTGTATACCCCAACACGGCGAGTGTGTTGCTAAGTTCGACCAATGCTGACAGCACGTCCTTGACATGCATGTACGCTTCGGCGGAATTATGTTCTATACTAAAGAATGCTGGATATGGATGTTGCCGACGGACTAAACCAATCTTGCACGAGGGGTGTTGTCTATAAGTCTTACCCTTGTCCATTTTTTTTGGTTCAAATAGGCCAGCTTAGATTTGCCCATGACATCACCACAATCTTATTTTTTAAGATCATAAAAAGTCAACCATGTAAATCTACAGTACAACTGTACAATTTTTTCTTCTAAATACTAAAAAAGGGAACTTTTGAGTTTGTTGAAATTGGCTACTTAACAACAGGTGCGCAGGCATGGTTGACTCCAAAGAAAAAAGCCTTTTTCATTGGGCAGCTGACAATGACATAGTAGGGGTCAGGTACTGTGAACTGTGGGACATTGTAAAGACCAGCTCCTATGGGCAACTGAACAAAAGCCACCCTGTAACAATATCAGCCTTTCACCTGTGTGTTTCTCCTTGTTTACTTTTGCTATGGAGTTGCACATATCTTGGATTTCTCTATGTGTGTGGCATATTAGTTATGATATTTGAGACTACAGACTAAAGATAATGTAAATGAAATCGAGAGATACTTACAAATAGTTTTGTTGATGTTTTGTTCTTCAAAGTAGTTGTTCATTCCCATACGTGTTGGCTGTGATCTGTAAAAAATTTTTTTTAAAATAGTTGTAGACCTAAATCTTCAACTGTATATTTCAGGGCATAACCCAAAAGTTGCATGTTCACAAAAACAGTTTTAAAGTCAGCAATTTCTACAATGTCATTAAGAACTCTATAGTTCATTACGACCTACCGGTATTCTATGCTTTAAATTCTAGTTGACAGTTGATGCAATCTTCTGACTTTGTTTTCAATATTCACTTAATTAAAGTTGCATCAAATATTGGTCTATGTATGTGACAACAAGTTATTTGGATTGAAATGTTTTAGGGACTAAAATTGAGACTTGTCTAACACAGTCATATGCAATGGTGTACAAGACTGACTTCTTCCATGCCAATCTAATGAGAAGGCAACATCATAAATTTTCATATTAAAAGATGATTCAATATGTTTTCATGATTTTATGACCAGTAATAATATTTTCTTTTCAAAAGATAGCCGAGCCATTTAAGTTTTTTGAGTAACTACACAGTCATATTTTCAGACCTAGTATGTAACATGGTTGTTTCCCTTAGAAAGTGATGAAATTTCACCCAACCGATCGTGTGACAATAGCTTGCAACATCTAAAGCTGTTTTCCATTGGCAACTATAATGTACCATTGTTAATGGCTGTAAAACTTTGGACACACCAACACTACTGTGAAGGAAACACGGGTAAGACAACTGAAACCAAAGACACTTTTCATTGTTTGAATTCGGTAACGCAAAACAACTTGCGTACACTTGGATACCCAAGATGTCTACTGCGTACATGCATTTTGTAAACAAAGCATGTCTGAGGGTACTTATAGCACATGCACACTACTAGTTTTGGTCAATGAACACTGGTATACTGTAGCAGTCAACTCTTAAAATAAGGTTGACCTTTGAAATCCTAAAGTCATAAATATAAAACTAGAGTTTAAGATTGGACATACCCTTAATTGATAAACCAATAATGTCCACTACAATTACAAGTACAATTAATTACCAACATCTTACAGTAAATGACTTTGGCATCTAAAGATAAGATACATATATTATGTAGGTCACACTGACTTGTCTTAGCAACAACCTGTTTGCAGTGCAATTCAAGCACTTGACAAACGGCATTATTTGTCAACTGGCATGCTTACCAACAATAATTAATCGTGTTTGCTTGGTGGATTAGTCAAAGTAATTAATTGATAACGTTGAGTTGTAACCAGGTTAGGACTGAATGGATGGTTGAATGTGCTTTGGGTGTTGCTATGTTTCTTGTGGTCACACAACCAGTTCTCTTAACTTTAAATGGAACTTTTCTGATAAGAAATATAAGATTCTTTTACTTTTACTTATTTGGACATTGATGCTGTCAAAGCCATTGAGGGAACACTTCTTTCTGGTAATTGTAATAATTATCATTTAGCAACAGTTACAGTTCAAAGCACCTTACAGGTGTAACAGGCCAGAATATTCCACAGCCAGAATGTCCCCAGGTCTGTTCTGGCCAGTGGTATAGTTTGGCCTGTTACACTGGTAACTAACATTTACCTTGCTCTGGAGAGTCCTATTGTGGACATCCTCATGACTTGTGCAGGAAAACTTCTAGTAGAAAACCTGGTTCCACTTCTGGTTATGAGTGCGTTCAGGGCCCTCAGATCTGCACTATGGGTGGGTAGGTAGTCAATACGGGCTTTCGCCGGGGTTAGAGGGTGTGCCGTCTGTGTCGCCGCTCTTCCGCGCGGTGTTCCCTCGTTACTACGCGTAACCGTGGGCAGCCTGACGGTAACATTCGTGGCGTTTGCCGTTCCGAGCGTCGCTCTGTCCGTGGCGTGGTCGGTGTCAGTTCGTCTCCTCCCCTCCCATTGATCCGCCACTGCTCTCGAATCCTCCTCCTCCTCTCTTCTGTCCTTCGCGGCGACGTTTTGTTCCGTCAGGGCGGGAACATTGTCCGTGATCTCCTCACTCCGGTTACTCATGGAGCCTGAGCTGGAGAAGGCCTCCACTACAATGTTGGACGGTTTGGAGGCTGGCTCCCCAGGGGTGGTGTCGTCAGCCCCACCCCCTTCCCCAGGAGGCTGGGGAGGGGGCTGGTTGTCTTGAGCAGCAATAGCAGTAGACATCTGGCTGACAAAGAAATATTATAAGGTCACGTGGTCACAAAATTAGGCAATATTTACATCTCTTTACATGGATATAAGCAATATTGTAGTGTAATAAAATTCCAGTAACTAGTATAAAATAATGATACTGCATTATCATATTTTGATAAAGTGTGTAGCAATCCCACTCCAGAACAACAAGTACTAACTATAAATATAAAGTATTAAGTATAAGTATAAAGTATAAGGCTTAATGCCCTAGCATAAGAAACAAATCACTTCCTGCCACAATATTTCACCTTTCATATTTCAAGCCACTTCAATATAATGAAACTGACAGATAACATTACAGTATAAAGTGAATAAGGCCTCAAAACTTTGCAGTGCCATTTTAGAATCCCCCTTTTAAATAGGAGGATTACCATAGATTATGAGTGGTCCACCTACCTTTTCACAATGTACTCCCCTGTGGTTTGAAATGATTAACACTCCCCCTCCCCCAGCACTTTTATTTCTTGCTGTTTATCTTGTTTTTTAGAGCAGTTCAATGCATAAAAGGGTATTTTATACTACCAGGGAGACTTAACAGATCGAACATTCTAGCTATTAGCTCGAAAATGTCCTGTTTAAATAAGCTCAGTGGTAGCTGTAATGAATGGATAAATAAGTAAACACTCAAGCACAACAGTAAACTGAAGTACATTGCTGTGAAAACAAAAACACCAGGCCCTGGTGTTGTTGATTTTTTCTTCTTCAGATTTTTGCATTTCGTACTGTACAGTTTCCTCCTTGCCTGGGCACAAGTAAGATTAAGTACGTTAATCGCCCACTACATTGTCCACTCGAACTATCCAGTATTTACACTATATGTGTTGTTGCTTTTAGTCGTCATCGCGAAGTTTACACTGCGTATGAACCAAGTCTTAAAACACCGGCTGCGCTACAAATGCTGCAAAATTTTACATGAAATAATTCATGTCTGAATACCATACCAGACACACACTATGATTTCCCCAAGGGTTGGGTTTCTACAATAGGCTTAAGAAGTTTTCAAACAAAAGACTTGACAACGTGTGAATGGCGGCTTACCGGGAGTACCTGTTAAACGCAAACACACCTGCCGCTAGTCAACACCTGTTCTGTGGCGCACCTAGCCACTTCTTACCGGCACTTGTCTAAGATTTTTGATTGTAAGAATGAATTTTAAGGAATCTGTGTCTGAAAGTTATATAATGTCGTCTTCTCGTCGAATTAGACACCAAAGACAACCTAGGAAACTCACCTGGACGGATTTGCAGTGATTCACGTTTTTACGCCATCTTGTGTGTTGCTAGTGAAGCCAGGTAGTTAGGGGCGGGGCTAACTTGATTGATTGACAGGTTGTCAAACGAGGTCGTTGTTCCATTTTCTGAAAAGCGGCCCGGTGTTTGGATTTTTTTAGCACTTTATGAAAAGATCAGGATGGTATCCTGTTCCCTTTCTCCATTTTTATGAAATTAATATAGGAAAACGTATGTCGCTGTGGAGCAAGAAGTCAGCTTTGTTTTAGTTACCCAGCATGCCTCATTTGACGGGTCACGTCACATTTGAAAAGGCGCGACATTTGATCCGTAACGCTTCTGTTGAGTGATTGCCAAAACTCTGTTACACAGTTTCAGTAGTCTTTGTTTTTCAGCCTCGACTTTTATTTTATAATGATTGTGAGTGTGGGGTGTCAATCAATTCTACATTGGATGTACAACAATGTTCAAAGTGCATGCATAGACACACATTTCATTTATTTGTTAGTTCCTCCGTTTGTTTGCTACTTGGTCATCTAGTGCATAAAGATATCATTTCATGACAAAGATTAATTATAAAATCAAACGCAACAAGCTACACAAGAAGGTGACAATTTTATTGATTTTAATCGATAAAACCTCTTGAATTAGAGTTTGAATAGAACTGATATTCTAATATTTAGCAGCGTTGTAAAACAGCAAATTCATAGCTATAAGCAGCAGTGTCTTACGTTCGTTGACAATACGGGGTCTCTTATCTTGCGCCTTGACTAATCATAACGACCTAAGCTTGACATTGTGTTGTGTTGGCTATTACTCCCATATCATTACACCTAGGTTGCTCAACTATTGACTAGATTTTTACAACCTTGAACCGTGATACAATCTTATTCATCTACATGATACAGATACAGATGTGATGAAGCAAAATATTTCATGCTGCAAAGCTCGTGAACTCATCACGTAACGTTGTGTCCCTACTGCTCTTATTCACTGACTTTTAAAGCAGGGATCAAATAATGCTGTGTTTGAAAATATTTACCTAGATACTAGCAGTATTCCTAATACTAACTTAGTGGGTATCCTAGTGTATGTGCTACCAGTCTGCTACCACACAAACTAACATGGCTGTGCTACGTTTCATAAATTTAACTTTGAACGCTAAAAAATCAAATGATTCACACACTTTTCCTTTAACAGTACATGGATTTTTGTTTGCCTCTTTTTTTTAGCATTTGTTTAAAAAAGTGATTAATACAAACAGTAGTACTTGTGTATGTGTACACATATGTCAACAGTTGCGATGCAAGGTGGTGGGCAATGCAACGGGAATATTAGAACTTTTGAACCCTACGTAAAGACAAATATGTGGCGTAGCTTTCATGTAAGCCATCACAAAATCTCGGGTGATTTCACCCCGACAATAATTTGTTGCCCGTCCCTGTACGGTTTGTGTGAACGAGCCCCTACTACTGGAATGTTTTCATGTTGGGCCTGCCCCTCTGACTGCCTTGCCGGCTGGAGCGGCTGGAGCGGCTGGACTGTCTGCCGAAGCTCCGGCTCGGCTGTCTGGTGATGGCGGGGCTGCCGTCTGTCTTGTAGATGACGTAACCGCCCACCTTCCTCCGCCACGTCATGTGACCTGACCTCTCCGGAAAGCGCGCCATTTCCTCGTGACTGTCCTCGAACCCACACCTGGCAGTGAACTGGTTGTCAAACGTGTGGTCACTGAAACGAAAAAAGTACACATTGTGGTAAAGTTTTTCTGCCTCTTACAGCAATGACAGGGTAAATAAACAGGGGCATAAGGTCTACAAGGTACAATAAACAGGTGAAACATATTAGATACTAGAAAGGGAGCGTTAACCTTCACATGATCTACCCTAACCAACTAGTGCTGTTTATTCCCATTCAAAACCATTCATATATATGGATACCCCCCCCGCAACTCAGTCCTACAACTTGTAACATATTGCAACCCAACACCATAGGGTGTCTGCTACTGTACCAGTTACCATGGTGACAAACGTCTGGTCCAGATCATGAACCTTATGTGTTTGGAGAAGAAGAAATGTTTTGCTTCTGCAAATGTAAGACAAAAACATATTGATACCTGTTGAAGACCGTGTAGACCTCCTTCCAGTGCTCCAGGCCGGGGTAGAGGTCGTGGATCCGCCGCGCGTCGAACCAGCGGTTCTTGGCCCAGTGCGCCCGTGCCTGGTACCGCTCGTACAACATGTCCTCCAGCGCGCGGTGGAACTCCTCTACTCCGTACGAACCAGGGAAGTACGGGAGCTGGGGCGGGAGAAATGGTACATGAGGATGGATAGGTGAATTTACAGACAAGTTTCTTCATCAGTGGGTCAAAGTTTGCTTGGAAGTCTGCATCGTCCCCCGTCTATGTTTTAAGAATATTGAAGAGCAGAAGGACTGGCAGAACTCAAGTTAAGTTTCTTGATGTATCTCGTTTTAAATAGGTTTTCATGCTTATCCATGCTATACCCCAACTTGAATCTTTTTCTTTTGTACAACATGTACTAAAAAAACACTTTCTCACCTCTATGTGTGCATACCGCTCACACTCGCTGCCGTCCGGCCGGTACTTGTTGGCCAGGCTGAGGTAGGCGTCATCAGACTTGGTCAGGCGGCAGACCAGCGGCATCAGGTTGAAGTAGTTGTGCTTCCTCCCATAATCCACTGCCATTTCGATGACGTCACCAAGAGCAGCCTCCAGGTCCTCCAGGGCGACCGACCATTCCGAAGACACCACGCTGGAAATGGAAGAGTTTTCTCAGTAAGTTTGGTGCTAGAGCAATAATACAATAAAATTGCAATACCTTACCAAGAAAATTCTCACCGGAAACCGCGTGCATCTATCAACAGTTTGGATACTTACTGAGCGGTCCCCTTGTTGTACTGCAGCACCTTGTACCAGGTGTTAACGTAATGTCCCTTGTGAATGGACATCTTCATGCAGTTGTCTATCCAGCCGGGGATGGAGCTGGGCTCGCGCATGACGTAACTCGAATAACAGCTCGCACAGCAGTCCGTCTGGTGGTACAAAAACATCCATTTCAGAACAAAAATATCCATTTCAGAACAAAACATTAATTTCAGAACAAAAACATCCATTTCAGAACAAAAGCATCCGTTTCACGTAAGGCCATAGAATTTCGTTATTTTCCCACATATGGAGCTCTAGGCTTTGTCAAAGAATGTCTCTTTGGTAGAGTTTCTTAAACGCATACATAGATTCTATCTATGTATCATGCTTGCCCTTGATGATATCTGCCCCGTCCGTTCTCTAATAAAAAGATTTGGTCATTTTAAGCGGCCAAAGTAACGCAGCAGGCAAGGATACTGTACTGACGGGATGGCAATTTCAGCACCAAGGACAGGTACATTCTAGGGAGTTGGTGTAAGCCAATGAGCATCAAAAATGACGTGTAGAGCTCTGATTGGCCCAAACGATGATGACGTACCTTACACCCCTCACAGGCAGTACACCCCCTGCACCCCTCACAGCAGCAGCACGCGCATGCGTCCCGACACGGGGGTCTGGCCAGGTAGTCGTTCTCTGTGGCTTTCCTTCCTCTGACGTACACGACTCGGACATGTTCCACTCCTGTACCAATAAGACAGACATGTTCCGAGCTTAACACATTGTGTTGGATGTACGTTTGCTTACTACGGAGACGCTTAAATCTGAAAATGAGTTTACATCTTATTGCATTTAATACTATATACATGTAACTATAGAAGCACAATACACAAGAAAATACACACAAAAAACATACAATTTGTATATCATTAAAATCCATGCATTTATATGAATCTTTTGCCAACTCACCAGGTCCCAACCATCCTTAGTAAGCAGATTGAGAGGGATAAAAAGAAAATGTTATGAAGAAACAAACGCAGAACGCGTTATCAATTGCAATATTACGATATGATAAAGAAAGTAGAGTCTAGAAAGTATTATTAGCAAGTCAGAAACTCACCTTCACGTGAACAACATTTCTTCGGAAATGGGTTCACAAAGAAGGAGAAGAATTCGTTGGACCCGATGTAGTTGCTGTCGAAGTTCCTGGGGATCCTGAAATCTAGTGAGTCCCCAGATGCAGGCCACGTGAAAGTCGTTAGGCGGCGTTCTTCCATGATCTCGAACAGGGGCACGCACTTGAACGTGACCGAATAGATGATCCCCAAACAGCCAAGACCGACCTGTAGACTCAAAACGTTAATGTTAGAACATTGTGCACACTTTATATTACTGATCATGAACACAGTTGTTGAGCAGAAGAATTCCAGCAAGATAATTTTGTTTAAAACAACGACACATATTTTTCGGCGATCCCTACCTGTGCAGCTCTGAAGGCCTGTTTACTGATGATCTCCAGGGGACCGTCTCCAAACTGCGCCCTAGCGACCAGGGCACGGACGTGCTCCAGAGGCATGTCGGTCTCTATGGCCGTGGGCTCCCGTATGATGACCTGGATCCCGCCGGCGATGATCATGTGCAGACTTACTATGGAGTTGGACTGGGAAGAAACAAAGAGCATGTTTTCTATTTCCCAAAACACCAGGAAAAACTGAAACAGATGAAAATCTGTAAATCTGGTCTAGTGTTACCAATAGGCGTTCGTTTATTTCAATTTTGGTGTTTTTTCATGATACTCAACTGATCATCTGTACTGTTCTTTTCTGGAGTCGGTCTTTAAAATCTAGGTAAAAACTATCACATCTCTACAAAGTTAGGACTTTGACAGCTAACCTATGAAATACCTTCTACACAGTACAGTAGCATAGAGTGTGTGCTGCCTGTACTTTTTCATAACCGTTTCAAAATACATATATATGTATAGCATTTCTGCTTCGTTTGTACTTGGGTGACATTCTGATACTTGGTGATAAAGACTTACAATGCTCTGCAGGTTGAACCCTGACCCGTGTGATGACGTACTGACGGCCCCGCCCACCGTCTGGCCCATGAAGCTGTCCATTCCCGGAAGCGCCAACTTGAACTTGATGTCGATTTCACGGACAAATTCCCGGACAACCTTCCCGGCTTGCACCTCGACCAGGTAGTACTTTTCGAAGTATTTTTGTGGCTGCTTGGTGATGACACGAGTAAGGCCGGACATGTCTATAATGATAGATAAAACAGTTTTAAGGGTTTATGTTGAACATTGCATTGTCTTAAATAATTAGTATGAAACGCTAATACCTCTTGCCTTACCTATCAATATGTCCCTGGTACTTGTCATCTTGGACCAGGAGTACCCGACACCCACTGCGCGGACCCGCAGGTTGTTGAGGCCGGCATGGTGCACTACTGACGCGATCTGCCAGGTGGCGTCCAGGCCGTCCTTACAACGGTTCTTGAACGACGTGTCCAACTTCATACCTGGGATTCAGTACAAGTGAAATAATCAATCAATCAATCAGTCAGTCACACACATACTCACAGACATACGCACACACAGACACAGGCACACCACAAACACACGAACACACGCACATACACACATACACACAAACAGTACACACACACACATACATACACAAAGACACACACAGACACACTGAGACACACACAAATACAAACACACACACACACACACACACACACACACACACACACACACACACACACACACACACACACACACACACAGGGAGAGGAGATAGAGAGAGATACACATAATATAAACAATTGTTGTTAGGAATTTCACAAACTAGAGCCCACAATACATATCCCGTCCATTTTAACTCCAACATACCTGGTAGCGGGTCCTTCATCATCCTGCCCCTGACGGGAGTGAAGTACGCCACCAGAGGCTCCACCTCCTCCGTCCCGTCATAGTTCCTGAACACCCGCCGGTGGGAGGACCCGCTGGCGTTCCCCATCCTCACGTCTGGATCTAGAATACCGAGTATCAAAGATGTACTTTGCAACGCAATTATTATATGTAAAATTAGCAGTTAGGAATTGAGAACTTGAATAGACGATGCAAGTTTTCACCATCGAAGAAAAGGTTCTTGCTGATAATGACCTTTTCAAGATACATAAACATTGTACTTACAAAGTAAGTATCTAGTAGGTAATAAACAGGGCTTTCGAGCAGCATAATGTAAACGTATACCACAGGCTTAGTGTTTCGGTAGCACAGTACCATGATCTAAACACATTACACAGTACAGTATGGAAATCTAAGCATCTCAGAATGTACATACTACAACTCCCCACCAAGACTAGTCTAGCCTTAATCTCTGTCAGCCTTGACTCGTCGGGTGTTGAATTGTTGACCATGTGCCTATTTGACCATGTGCCTATTTTTCCTCTATATTTTCACCTGCACAAAACTTCACCTACCGTACACAAAACTATCAATTTCAGACACCATACATTCGTGTCTATATCTCTAGAACAATGGTCACGTTCAAAGTCATACGAATATATCCTGCACATATCTAACTTTATAGAATTTCACGCCCTTGATGCTATGACATAATATTTTCATAATGTAGATCAAGATATATATATCTTGTACACGTACCTATAGTAGATTGGTGCAGGTAAACTTACGTGGATAAAAGAAGAGATAGTTTTCGGCTGGTGTTGTTCGTATAGGACTATACACACAGGGACAATGGCCAGTGAAAGTTGTAATTGTTAGCGTCCCCCGCTGGTGATTTGCATAATACCTGCCCGCGGCTACATACCTTTTGTGCCCTGTGAAATTAAGGCCGTCACTAGTTCACAATTTGTCTCATGATAAGCTACGAGATAATTGTGACGGAACAATGTCGTTTGACTTTTAGCAAAAATAATCAAGACAGACTTATAATTTTGTTTCTCCATAATATAATAGTATTATACATTTGGAAACAATCAAGCAGTCTTAACTGGAAGTGTAGATCTTTAAGAATAGATTTTTGTCACTGTGAACAACATACTTGTCGTGGCCTAACTAGACTGTCTGGGTGGTGCCTAGATACCCGTCGGGTGAATGTGTTCTGTCTTTGTTTGCGAACGAGAAGCGTCCTGACATGTGGGACACAGGCGTCGGGGCATACAGACATTGATATGATCCACAGATTGTCTATATATGTTCTTACGTATCAAAGCAGCTTTGGTTATATATCCCATTTATTTAGTACAGCTGTAAAATTTTGTCTTTAAAAAACGTGCTAACTACTTTTACAGCATGGGATAGCTATAGGTATAAAATTCTATCCCAATATACCACCAAAACATTTCTATATGGTTCTCTATGTGGTAAATTAATGGGATAGCACCCCTGTTGTCCCGATAATTACCAGAAAGAGATTCAGAAATTCTCTATATGGTAAGATTAGTTATAGGCAACGAGCGCTCAATACAACCTACCAATAAGCCTATCATTAGAAATAAATTATAGGCCGCACTTCCGTTGTCATTGGACTACAATACGACGACTTAATGTCAATTGGGCAAAAATGTGTCAAATAATCCTTCTCCAACCTACACAGAATATTGTCCGAGCTGTTATAATCTGTAGTCCTACAACTGACCACCTGTTTTGTTGTTGTTGTTGCCCAAATCAAGGTCAACACAACAGCTGTCAGCTAACGCCCATACATTCTGATATTTCCACGTTTTGTACAAAAGCCAGAGAAAACGTGCCATTCTGTAAGTCCTCTTGGTCTATAGAAATCAACTATAATTCCAGTTTCCTGTGAGCAACCGGCAGAGAGGCGTGACGAGGCAATGAATTCGAACTACACATTTGGGACGCCATTGAACAAATGTATATAAAGCTTAATATTATATCTATCAATATGGGGGCGTCACATTGATAGGACTCCTAAATACATGCACTAGAACTAAGACAGATGAAGTAAAATGAAGTTTTAAATCGTCCCTACCTGTGGGGGAGTGTTCTACACGGCTCACCTGGCTGACGTGGGGAGGTAAGAACTGGTCGGACCAGGTGTTGAGTCGGATCACCTTTATCTACCTACCTGGCCGGGTTCACGTGGATGATAACAACTCTGTCACTGTCAGAGGTCACCTTCACCCCGTGACAACATCGGGGAAACGTTACAGTCTAACCTTAACGTTTTAGGAAATGTTGTATAATGGAAAGTGCTGTGTCAAATGTGACAACTGTGTTCTTTACATTTTATTGAGTAGCCACACGTAATAAGAACGACAACTAAGGTGTGTGTGTGTTACTGTGGCCCTGAATAAAATAGGGGATTTTTGTAATATAGACATACTCTCAATATGCAATATATCATAATTGTCGTCGGCAAAGTAGGTAATTATTATGTGTCAATTCATCGTACACGCACTCCTGAGTTATAAGAAAGATTGCAAAGCCACGCGTATTCACAAACATTCGTCATTACAAAGAAATAGATTTGGACAGTTTATCAGAAATAGCTGAACGCTGCATCTATAGATAGAACAAGTGCAGTGACACTGATATAAACCCCCAGCCGAACCTCTGGCCGGGATACTGAATAATACATGTCCGAGGCGCTATTTTATGTGTCATCTTTCTGTGGCGCGGAGGGAGTGGCAAGGTCGCCCGAACCCGTGAGAACAGCAGGGCGGGTCATTAGTCAGGCGGGACGCGTTCTTCTACACATGATTCATCTCTGGTGACGTCGAAGACGAGTAAAAGAGTCGCCGGTCTTGCAGTCCCATCTATGGACGTAGGGGGCGCTGTGTTTAAGTAGGCCGGAGAGTGCTCTTCTGTAAATCGTTCCGCTAGCGCCCTCAAGTTTATACGCCACTGTACGGCTGCCTCACCAAATAGCAATACATAAGAGTATATATGCAAACCGACATTTGATAGACCAATCGAGTCAACCCATAACAGCAAAAATGGAAAAGAATGGCATATAACGTTACATGTAAGTGTAATCCACTCGATCACTCTGCCATATTTTCGTGACAGGATACCGGTCTTACGAAAGAGTTCCATGTCGATCATACCTTAAAACATTTTTATGACAAAGGAATGAAGCGATGACATTACCGAACACTAGACGTCTAACCACGATTTAAGCTACCCAAAGGCATACTGCACAGCTACAAGCTTTTATCATTGAAGTCCTAGAGATTCACTGATCATAACCCAATGTTTTCTTTTTTCTATTCCAACATTTATCACAATACATGGCGACGATACACTCAAGTTTTTACCTCCATGAAATGGAAGGTATTGTTTTTGGCTCGTCTGTGTGTGTGTGTGTGTGTGTGTGTGTGTGTGTGTGTGTGTGTGTGTGTGTGTGTATGTGTGTTTGTGTTTCCGCTTTTTTGTACCTTCATAAGTTCATAACGCCTTCATGGATTGTGGTGATATTTGGTTTGCTGGTAGGTGTTAGGGGGGCGAAGGTCAAGGTCAAATATGGGCCTCCTGGTGGATGGCCTTGGTAGTGCAGTAGCACTTCCGGTTTAATGCGGAATCTCCTTTGCAGACAACAGATGTCTCATTGTGTGGCTATCGAGTCAGTGCGCTTGGGACCCGGTTTGATTAATGGGGTCCCCTCAGGGGAATAGGTGACCTATTTCAGGGTTAGGGTTTGTATTAGCTGTGTGTTTGAAACACTTAGTGTACTGTATACAAAGACTCATATATTTCATGGAGGCGTGTCTGTCTGTGTGTGTGTGTGTGTGTCTGTATGTGTGTGTGTCTGTGTGTTTGTGTTTCCGCACATTTGTAGTCAGCATAACTCCATAACGCCTTTATGGATTGCGATGATATTTGGTACGCTGGTAAGTCTTAGGAAGACAAAGGTCAAGGTCAAATATGGGCCTCCTGGTGGATGACCTTGGTACTGCAGCAGAACTTCCGGTTTTTGTATCTTTTGTCCTAAACATGCTATGGTCTTGACTTTTTGGTGACAGATAGCTTTTCCTGTCAGGAATAAGTGGCGTGAGTTTGGTCCCCCTAGCAGCTTGTTTTGGAACTGCAGGAGATTTTCGGGTGAAATCTTTAAAAGCCAATAAGTCCAGATAGGAACAAGGTATTATCATCATTTTTGGTAGGTAGGTAGCTGAGAGAGAGATGTACATAATTAACTACAAATTATGCAAATGATGACTTAATTTGCATAATTAATGAGGAAATTCTATAATTACAGTGTTTTACATTATAGTACTTTCATACATGTAATGTATGTAATCTATGGCAGATGGAACATCAACAGATACCAATTATGCAAATGATCTAATTTGCATAATTAATGCGAAAATTCTATGACTCCTTAGTGGTAAATGATGGGAATTTCATAGTTGGTACATGTGTAAGTTAATCAAAAGTTAACATCACGATGCATTTATTATGTTAATGTGGAGGTAATTTACATAATTAAAGAAGAAATTTACATTTACATGTCAAGCCCATATTTCATGGAGGTATGAGATCTCGGAACTCTTGTTCAAAATTATTTTTATGCCGCCCCAAACGTAGACAAACGCACGTGGCATGGCAAGGCTCGAACTCAGGACCTCTTGGTTTCGAGGCGAAAACTCTACCGTTACGGGATGTCTCTAGACACGCCGTCAAAGCTTTATTATCAGTCTGCTGTCGTCCTTGTCATCTCGATGTTCTTTCATCAGCTGATAACGAGACAGTTGGAGTACGCACGAGGCGTGTAGCTGACAGCCTGTGACGGCCAAATTTGGTCAGGGAGGAAATTTATTAGTCTGGCGCGCTATGTTCAGCACAGTGGTCCTCTCTGGAGACGGAGTATCAATGTCCAAGCAGATGCCAGATTTCGCCTTTTCACTTGTTGGTAGATCTTTCAAATGGTGCGTTCTTTACAAGTTTAGCACTAGTATCTACCAGGCTTCGGAAGCGACTGAAAAGAGTAGAAATTGGCCAAATTTGACATAACATGCCAGGGAAGTTGGTCCACTAAAGAGTACTGCGGCAAATATAGCCTGGAGTCCAGCTCCGCTCCGGGCCCAAGATCTGCTATAACAAACCAAAGCTAACAAGGCTGGACTCCAGGTGACCACTTCCGAAGCCTGGTGGTAGAGGCTACTCTGAATTTCAGCACATAGTAGATAGTAATGGGAAGATAACATTGTTACTGGCTGGCTAAGTTCATTGCAGTATCGGGTGGCCCAAATAAAGCAGGCAAATGGCAACACCTAATATAGAAATAATAGGATTACGGAGGGGATGGCCGAAGACGACACATACTCAGTACTACAGATATGAAATTGCGCGGTGTTACGTTACGTCTCAACCCCACACCCTTATATGGGCATTTCATAGGGAGGTGGAGTCTATTTTCAAACCCCAGGCCGCTATAAACGTCATAGGAAAACATCGGCGGGAGATCGAGAGAAAGCTAGTGTCCTGAAAAGAGATGGAAAATGAAAAGCATATCATTAATCGGCGTTATACGAAAAATTCAGCCATCCCTAGTTAGAGGGCACGCGGGAAACGAATCTAACTTTAATTGCCTTCGTCATGATCAAGAAGACTATGAAATCGTTTTGTGGCCTGATGTGGATTCGCATGTAGGTCGAGGTTATAACTCGATTATTTGTCCGTACATTTCTTTAATTTTTGTTGTGAGGGTAGCTGTTCTTCAAGTTAAACAAGGGAACTCCTGGCTTTTTCCAATCTAATTGCAGCGGGCTTTTTATGCATTTTTTAAATCTTCTTGAATAAATCAGCGTTTGCTATAGTAGCTTAGTGACAAGGACGCCAGCAGACTGATTTAGCTTTGACGGCGTTTCCAGAGACATCAGACACGCAATGTCCACTGTAAATCAACACATTTACTGCCACTACTGACAGCAGTGACGCAGATAGGAAAAGGGTCATATCAAATTGTGGAAACGGCATATATAAAAGACCAAAAAAATCAATAATATATGTAGAAGCACGAATTGTTTCTAGTTCTCCTTATGAAAATGAAACGGTTTGACATTAGCATATGTCCTTGGATGTCTCTGTTTCATATGAAAACTATACGTCATCACTTAATTAACATCCGTCTAGGGAAAACCTGTGTCTCTTTTGGACTCAGCGTCCTTAATAAATGTTGCATGTTGATATGACTAACAATGATACATGGGGAAGGATTTAGGTTATTGTGTTTTGCCCGAACTGTCATTGAATTTTACCCCAATTCGGCATATTCTCCTCTGTACTCTCCTTGGATTCGGAAAAGGAATATCTTGACTTGCGCGCCGCCAAACACGGACAAAGTTATCATGGACACGCAAAACATGTTCATACACAGCCGGCCTGGCTATTTCCCTCCAGTACATATTTATCCTACTAAATTTTTCTCACGCTATAAAAAGCAATCGCAGTGTCCGAATCCACCGAATTTGGAAGTCTCCCCTCGCCCTTGGCCAGCCCTGGCTTCCTTACCGGCGAGTTTTTGCCCATATAAGGAGGTGCCGCAGCCGTGGTTTATAGATAGTTTTGCCCATATATGGGCACGGGTTGTTTTCCTTGGCAAAGCTTGACGGGAGAGTGGGCATTCCGCGAACCCACTCGCTTCCGGGTTGCGCTGCGTAGGCCTGCCCGGGAGATGATGCTTCGATGACGCCGGTATTATACGCTTTGCCACGTTGTAGAGAGGGTTACGAGAGCTGAGCCGGCGGATTTCTTACCAAATCACGCACTCGATAGGTAAGTTGAGGTTTCTTTGTAACATTACGTATCTGCCGACGGGCTCGTGTGTGTGATTGCGTTACTTCCGGGTTCTTGAGGCCAGTACTTTGCCGCGAAATTCGGTGCAGAGCGCAAGTAAATATTTTGACATTTGACAAATCCTTGTTCCTACTTCTTTGGCAGGAACCCAACGTAACCTGACCCGGGTTCAAGGGGCCACAAGGAAAGAAACACGATACGAAAATGCCTAAACTAAAAAATGTATAGTTTTGTTTTGTAATTTTTGTTTCGTAGAGCAGTTTTGTTTCACGCAAAATTAAAATCAAGAGATCTTTCGTATACTTTGAATTAACTGTATCGATGCACTGTTTCGAAACGCAATTATTTTTCCAAACATAGGGTAAACTGAAAGTTTGCAATTTTTGCTGTCTTTCAGGTTGCATTAATGGTTTGTAACATTTTCAACAAAATGCCAAAAAACAGTTATT
The DNA here is from genome assembly GCF_001625305.1 of Branchiostoma belcheri. Lineage (NCBI taxonomy): Eukaryota > Metazoa > Chordata > Leptocardii > Amphioxiformes > Branchiostomatidae > Branchiostoma > Branchiostoma belcheri. Next base: position 2,757,964 of record NW_017803046.1, on the reverse strand, counting down.
CAAGCAACTGGATATGATTTTGAAAACGTCATACGTTTCAGCTAGTATCCACTAGCTTTCGTCAGTGACTGGAAAAAACTGAAATTTTCAACAAAAACTGAAAGGACACGCAATATGACTGTACCATGCATGCCTCATATTAATTGAGTGATTGATGTCCCCTATGACCTATTTAGCCTCGGCTCCCCGACACACCGATGAGGTAAAATATTTTCCACGTGAATCATTTCTACGTGGTTTCATTTCCTCCACACGATCTAAGATCTAACGTCCGCATCTGCAAATTTCCTCACTTGCGGTTTCCATCTTCTCCACTTGCGTCACTGGTATTGTGCTGTTGTACTACTGTACTAATGTATAACAGTGGGGGGTTTATAGGCGCTCTTGTAAACCATTAGACCCCATACATGTACTTGTTAGTAGAGTTAATAACATACGGATTAATAAACACGGCTTCCCAGAAGTAATCGGAACTGTTTGGATCTTCGTTTACACTAAGACGCTAAGATACCAAAATTACCACTAGACTTGAAATATTACAACTGAACAAATTACGTGCTTCATCGTCTTTCCTTCGCCATCTGCTGCTGATTTCTTTGGCTGATATTAAACGGGTCAGAGCAGTATATTAGGTTTGGGAGATCAGTGCTGCTGGCAATGATAGCGATTTTCAGGTAATGAAATGTTTTATTGCAAATTCATGCCCGAGGGCTAATTGCAAGAAGAAACATTTAGTATAAGAACAGGCAATTAATAGACAGAGAACTACTGACAACTCCTGACAAACTACTGGTAAAAACTACGTACTGGGTTTGACTTCTTTTTTGAAGACCGAGGATCCCACCTTTTCTGTAATTTGTGGGTTACAAATTACAGACAGAGTGGGATCCTTTGCTCTGATAATGACAAGATAACAAGCTGTAGTGGTGATTCTAACGATCTGCAACTCACATTTTAAGTGCTTGCAAAATGAAAACACCCCACTCATCAATTATGAAAACAAATGGCTGATCTGAAGGGGAGACATCTGTTTTGGGAATACGCATAGCGGCCACAGGTTTTTACCAAATAAGGGCAGGCCATCCCAGAAACATAACATGTCCCACAGGGGCGGGATATTTGCGTAGAGGCATTTATTTGTGATGGTTAGAATAACGAACGGGTCGTCCCGCGTATAACGGGACAATTGGGCCATCAGTCAGTTATCTGTCAAAACCGAAAGCTACAAAGAAGGTGGGTACTTGTGCTGCATACGAGACTTGTTGCCAGTTACACTTCAAAAGAAATACTGCGTCAGCACAAGGACGGTAGAATGTCCTTGGTTAGCAATGCTTTGAAACCCTCAGACTCAAAGTGTACGAAGTAACGCGTGCATGAAGAGAGTGAACGACCTGTGTAAAGAATTGAGTATTAGTTAGCTGTCTGCTGTAGGAAGTACTAGTAGGAAGTACTCTATATTCGGTTTTCCTTATCCTAGGACACTCTAGTTAGAGGACATACATGTAGCTCCATCCAGTGTGGAACGAAGTTCGTAATGGTAACATGATGGCCACAATCGTGCTTTCGTTACGTACTTGAGATTTCGAACAAAATTAATATATGTATTTTGCTTCTAAAATGCTACGAAAAATAAATCCCCTCAACAAGGATAGAGTGCTGAAAAAGAATATTCTCCCTGTTAGTGTCCCTCTGAATGACAGAAATAGAAGTCTGCCAAGTGCCCTTGGCAATATGATATGGGAAAGGTCGCAATGATTTCACCTGTTATAAAATCTTTGTTTCCTCATGTTTTCTTTGTTTTCCCAACAGGAAGACGTGATCTTGACTGCACCACAGCCAGATGTTGTGTCAGATGTCAGAATAAGTCTAGCTGAGTACAACAAAGAACAATCTTGCCAGTCAGAAGCCATGCATCCAGACACACCCAGAATGGACCACAGTTCATCACTTCCCCTGACCAATGGGAGCATGGGACTCTCCCTTCTCAACAGTTATCATCCTCAGCTACATCTTAGGGAGGAAGCACCTTTCTCATTGGACCATTCAAACCCAACAGTCAACTATGATGGCAACGCAGAAGACATGATAGAGACTATTGTTATTGAAGTCTTCAAGTGTAAGGAGTGCAGATTTTACACTTCTGAGAAAATAACGGTGCTGGAACATGTCAGACAGGTGCATTGTGGGAGGAGCATGCCACAGGTTGGTTTACCCGCAGGGTCAGAGGTCAACTCAGAAATAGACTGTAACCCCATGGACTTGTCAGCCAAAACACACAGGTTGAGCGATAAGGATGCATCAACACACCCTGCGCCCTTGCAGAATAACCCCAGTATCACAACTCAGGTGTCCACAACACCTCAGGAACCAAAAGTCTCCCTACCAGGATTTTCTGAGGTCAAAGTGAAGAAGGAGAAGGAAGACTGCTCTTCTCCCTGTGGATGTATGCAACCCTCCCAGGATGGGTGCCCAAGAGGGTGCCTACAGCCTCCTCAGAACACCTCAATCCCAGCTGTGAACAGACTGACTAGTTTGAGTGACGGTCTCCGCAGCATCAAGACTGAGCCCCAGGATGACATGGAGCTGTGTCGGATAGACAAGTGGCCGTTTGTCTCGTACGAGCCTGTTCGGAAGGACGTGGCCATGTCCCCCACCCAGCCACCCTCAGGGAAGCAGAGCCCAGCGGGTAGTGAACCACAGATGAGCCCAGACTCCTCCCAGGACCAGCCGGGGAGAGTTCACCTGTCCTCCCCGGGGAGGGACTCCCCACCCCAGGGGAAATACTCTCCTCACTACAACAGCAGCGAACACTCAGGGAATGACTCGGAAGTGGACGTCCCCTCGTCCGAGGAAGACATGGACGTTTTCTGTCTCGCTGGGAACAGCGCGGTCGTGCCGGGTCTCCCCGCGCGTCTGGACACCATGTCGGAGGGCGGCCTGCCGCAGTTCCACCCGGTTCTGCAGAAGGAGCTGGAGAAGCACCCCGGCATGGCCGCCCTGCGCACCAGGGAGGGCTTCGTCAAGAAGATCCACCTCATGCACATGGTGCAGAAGGACGCCAGCAAGGGCGGCGGCTCCGATGACGTCGTGCCCAGGATCGCCAGGACCGTCTCCATGGCAACAGATGCGGCTATGGAGGAGAGCCAATCAGAGACACAGCAGGCTGACAGCGGGGAGTGGCTGACCAAGGAGACGTCCTGGATTGAGTACAAGTGCCCCAAGTGTGATCGGAGATCCTTCAAGACTGCTGAGGATCTAGACTTCCACCTGAAGTGTCACTCTGATCAAGGTCAGTGCTTCTTCCATGACCTTTACATGGACAGGAGTTAGATTACTACATTGTAGATCTAAAATCTCTGTCTTATCCAATATTTCAGGTGAAAGACTTCTTACAGTTATGGAAGTTACAATTGCAAATTGATTCAGGAGCTACCAGCCATTAGAGAAGTACATGTAAATGGTATATAAATGTCTGGGCCTCTGGGGTTTGAGTGACAAGTCACTAGATACTGCTAGTAGAAGTATTTCTTGATGCAGTGCATGTACATGGCTTTGCAATGTACAGTGACTGTGAATAACCTCTATTCTTCCGTACCTACACAGGAGGGTACAAGTGTATCTATTGTGGCCATGCCACCAACATCTGGAGCACCCTGAAGCAGCATGTGTACAGCAAACACTGCCTGGACAAACCCTTCAAGTGCCAGCACTGTAGCTATCAGGTACGGAAACTTTCATGCAGTTTCTTTTGCATTTCAATATACATTTCTTTGTCTGTGTAACATTGTTTCCCTCAGTTTTTTTTTTTAAATATTTATGAGTGATGTATGACTATTACTTTACTTCAGGCTGCCAGCAAGCAGCTGCTGAAGGCACACAGACTGCGCCACTTGTCAGTAGGGGGTGACAGGGTGTCCAAGGACTACACCTGCTCCATCTGTAACTTCACCTGCAGCTGGGGACCAGGCTTCCTACAACACATGAAGGTGGGTTATGGTCACTGCATCTGGCAAGTCTTGTTAACAGTTGCTCTCATTCTTGCTGTCACAAGGCACAAGCGTATGTTTAATATGACTGTTTATTTGGACCAACTGTGGTCTGTTTCTAAGGAAATTTCAAAGGAAAAAAGTTTCTAGCGAAGTACCAACTTTGTTGCAACATGGTGCACAAACAACTGAAGTTAACTACTGTATGAACAGACAGACTGATACATTGTACTATGTCATGTCCACAGGTACATGGTGGGTTGAAGAGTTGTTTCCACTGCGGGTTTGTGACGTCCAACTCAGCAGTGCTGTACCGACACATCGTCAAGAACCACAACTCCAGCAAACCCAACAAGTGTCCCGAATCTCCCTTCACCTCCAACAACGCAAATCTACTCGCCCTACACGCCAACAAGCACGCCAGTCCTGGCAAGGAGTCAGCCTCGGAGACGGCGAAGGTCACGCCCGGGTGTAAGAACGTCATCAGGTACAGCAAGTACATCTGTCAGATCTGCGGGGATTCCTACGAGGGACAGCAGGAGCTGATCCAGCACGTGGTGACCAGCCACCCGGGGAAACAGCTGCTGTTCTGCGAGCAGTGTAAGTACACCACGCGGCGCAGGGACCACATGGAGAAGCACCTGCAGTCCGGCGTCACCGCGGACGTCGCCGACGTGGGCTGCGCCATGAAGTGTAAACTGTGCGGGCGGATTGACCAGGACCGGGACGCGATGGAGGCACACATCCGCACCGCGCACCTGTCCGAGCTGCAGAGCGTGGAGGCGCTCATTCAGGGCGCAAACTCTACCGCTAACAACCCAGCAGTAACCACACAGGAGGACATTAAAAGTGACGCAGTACCGGCAACAAGTTCTGCCACCTCCTCTACAAGTGGAAATATAACATCAACATCTCCAAGTCCCATGACAGGGTCTGCCGAGGACGCCTACCAGTCCCTGCAGGTGACGGCATCACGAGAGACGGGAAACGGAGGGACGCTCATGACCTTCCGCTCTGCCAAGCCCACGCCGCCCGCCCTGACCCCCGTCATCGGCGGCATGCCGTACTACAGCGTACAGCTACGCGACAGGGCCAACTCTGAACCGGGCAACGACTTTCACGGGTTTCTCAAGTTCAAGGTCAACAAGGAGACCAAGCAGAGGCTGAAGCAGGCAGCCAAGACCCGGCAGAAGGAACAGCCGGAAGACTTTGCAAATATGCAAATGAAGTTCAAACTGCAAGGGGCAGGTCATAGGAGGAGAGGTCGGAAGCCAGGTCAGGGTTTCCAAAAGCTTGTCCAAGAAGACCTATTTTGAGTTGTATGTTTTTCTTTATATGTATTATAGAGATATCACGGGTTCCTTTCATAGATGGTCAGGAAAATAAATATATTACATGGCAATATTTATTTCAAGCCTAAGAATACATGCATGTTAAGTATTATGATGAGATTATCAGACTTGGTGCTATTGTGAACTGTCCAGTATATGTACATGCATGTGTATGTCAGATCAGCAATGTTGCAATCTATGCATGGAACAATGCAGATTCAAATGTGGGAAAAGTAAGACGATATTTTGTTGCATTCAGTAATACCTCAGCTAGCTTTGTTTTGTTTTGTTTTGTGCCAGAAAATGACAGATGTCAGAAAATCTCTGACAGACTGTGGAAATATTGTTGCAGAGTCAGCACAGTGTACTATCTTGTCAAGGGCAGCTGAAGACAACTATGTGTTCATTTAATCTTTACCAGAGTTGATTGGCATCAACCACTCAGACTTAAATGCTGACAGATTACTTAAATTTTAAGGCAGGCAGATTTTACAAACTTGGCAGTGCTCGGTACCAGTGTGCTCATCACAGAGAAATTACAGATAGTACTGTATTTCTTTTTGACTACTGATAGAATTCTTACAGTGTTAGATGTCAAGAGCATGTGGAAATATAAACAGCAAGAATTGACTGTATATAACACAGTATTATATATATTTTGAGAGTTTAATCTAAATAAATGTTAAATATCTAGGCATACACAATTTTTGTAGCAAACACAACAAAAAGAAAAAAATGTGTTCCTGTCATATAGAAGCCTGGAGAATATCTATTGTTTTAAGTATGTGGAAAAAAGTGTGCCTCAGAAGAGAATAAATATAACTATACTGTATTCATGTCTATGGTTTTCTTGAGTACTGATTTTTATCTGTGGGCTTTAAGTTCATTTATCAAGTAAACATGAAAGAAGACAAGGTGCCATGTGAAATTAATGAAACAAACAATGGCTATTTTAGTTGGCAAATAGTCATGTTATCTTTCCAGCATTTACAATTTTGGCAACCAAAAAACTCCTAGACTACAAAACTTTTGCTCATTAATATTAACATCCCGGCGTCAAGCTTATAGCAAAGCCAACTTGTAACTTGTACAAGATATCAAGAGCAGCTTGTGCAAAGCTACCCTACAACTACAAAATATCAATCCAATTGAGAAACACTACAATTACATGTATGATAGCAGCTATGTAGCCACTGCAAGGATATAGCAAAATACAGATGCATCATCTGCTTGTCTCCCATCATGCTGCAATACAAATCTGCACCTTAAACATGGAGCCAAGAGGCTACAGTGTTCCCATGTGATGTGCAGATTAGGGTTCAGAAAATGATGATGGGATTTGAACCTACAACCTTGTGATCCAGAGGCAGGGATGCTAGTAACTAAAAGTAGTAGTAAAACCACTACACAGCACAGGAAATGGTTGAACTCAAAAAGTTCATTCATACATGTATGCCATCATGGCCATCATCTCTGAAAAGTAGGATTTAGAAAATTACCAGCTTATTGCAGGCATTAATTACAAGGCCTACATTAATACAATATAATATTAATAGGATGTTATCATCATACCTGTAATCATTTTCATGGCTAAACAATATATGAGAAGATAAATACTCTGTTGAAATAAATCTCTGTACAACAACTTTCCCAAACCACACAAAAAATGTTAAATAATACTAAAAAAGGAAACTAAAACACAGCAAACCTACAGCAACTGTCTAAAAACAAATAAATAACAAACCAAAAGAGAAAGCAAAGAATTCAAACCAATTCATTTTGAGAGACAAGAAAATCCAATCCAATCAATATGGCTAATCACTCTCCAATTAAAAGCTCTTTTCTCAACACTGTCAATTAGCAAGGAATGGCAAACTTTCCATAACTTATATGTAATGATTAGCTATGACAACATATACATGTATACACAATATGCTTGCTAAGTCGTTTACTTTGAGCCTCTTGTTCTTAACTAATGGCTTGGATAGTATTATTCTTTCAATTATAATTGTAATTTGAGAGCTGTCAATATTAAATCACAAATTGCTAGGTTATCAAGCAGCATTAGGCAACAAGTTGGAATAGCACGGAAATAACAGAAGAAGCTACTGTAACTGTATTAAGTCACAACTTCTTAAATATAATATGTATTGATCAACAATTACTGGCCCTGCATTAGTGATACATGTGTATCCTGTACTCTTCTGGCAGTTTTAACTTGAGCATTAGGAACACTCTATGTTTTCTGGTTATCACATAAAAGGTTAACATTTTGTGATCACCTACCACACCTGTACACAACAATATGGCTACTGAAAGGCAAGTTGAGAGGCATCCCTGTTGTCATGGTGATGATGACATCACTTCCTGTTCCAATGGTACGACTTCCTGTTTCAAGTCTCCTCCTCCTCTGCACTCTCCCTGAGCTCAGCGTGGCTGTGTCTCTGTCTCAGTTCTGTCTCCAGCGGCCCCAGGTTGTTCTGTTGGCAAGAGAGGAACGAAAAGTTGCCCTGGGAGGGCCAATAGTCCAGTCAACCCACACTGACAAACAGCACAACAAGCTAGTCTACTGTTAGAAGTGGTTATTTCTAGAGTTAGAACAACAACTACAACTGTTTTGTTACTAAGTTAGAGGATGAAAATATGAATGGGTCGGTTATATATGCTTCTTATACTGTCACGATTCAGAACAATATTATTTGGCCAAATTTTTTTTTCTGGAAGCTTGTTGGGTCTTACAATGTGCAAATATTTTGGTACCATCACATCATCATTAATGTGCAGCAATATCTTGAATGAGGAAAAGGGCAAAATAGTGATGGAAAAAAACAACAACTGCATGCTCTGAGGAAAATAGCAACTGTAGCAGTAGCTATGAGCAATCTACATGTATGTACAATGAGCAAACACTACTGAAAAAGTTTTCCAAGTGAGCGTAAAATGTATACAGTTACAGAAAGATGAGAACACTTTTCGTGTGGTTAGAGAGTTAGTTTATTAAAAGGCAGGCAGCAGGGACAGTGGGATGTTTGACATGTTCCACTGTCAGGGACAGTACCTCGTCTGTAGGAGTACCGCCCTCAGAGATAGCTTCTCTCTTCTTTGGTTCGTCGGAAGCCTCTGCCAGGTTTGGTACAGACGTGGAGACCACCAGCCCACTGTCTGCATCCTCCTCATCCTCATACTCCGAGGAATACTCATCTGTAGGGTGGAAAGACACAATTTGCATCTGGAGCCATAAATTATTTATGCTCATCTATGCTGGTTCAATCATTTTCTTACATTGTCTGATACATGTTCTCACTGAGTGGTCTTGAATAGAAGACTTCAAGATTAGTATTTGAGTGAATTCTCAAACAAAGTACATTCAAATTACTTCAATATTCATTCATGTTATGGCACATACATATACATACCTTATGTATTTCATAGCTTTTTTAACACACTTTATACATACTACATCCAATCCAAATCAAAGAGGAGTAACTTTTCTATTTTCGTAAAAAGAAAATTCCAACAATGGGATCACACATCTCTGTGCACATGTGTTGGTAGATATAACTAGTACATATAGTGTGCTGTACCATCTGATATGGCTGCCTCCCTCTGTGAGATCTGCTGGGGAATCCTGGACACCAGCTCAGCCAGGTCTGTGAAGTAGGCGTTGGACTGGATCCCAGTCTGTGGCAAACGGACAGAGAAGTGAGTTCAGTATTTCTTTCAAACAGCAGATGATCACATGTACACAAATGTATGTACACGCACATGATCCAAACATAAGGAAACATTACTTCCTCTGCAAATATACATGTATCAAATAGTGTTTATTGCATTTATTATCACTACAGATGTTTCAAGTGTCTGTCTGGCACTAGTTATCCTCTGCATTATTTTTTTTTCGCTGAATAAGGATGTCGAATATAGAAAAAGAGGTAGATGCTGTCGTTTGAACCAAATGATGTGGGAAGAACTTTTAGTTTTTTTACTACCTTGTTGATTAGATTAATTACAATTCCTATGTGTGCTATCTACTCAAAAATACTCCTCAATTTCCTTTATATTTCCAGATTCTAAAAAGACCAAAGACTGAAGTTTGTCCTGACCAGTGGATGTCTTGTCTGCTCCTCCACAGGTGGCCGTACCCCGAACACCTCGTCCATGCGCCGCCAGTTAGTGAAGATGGCCACGGCATGGGCGTACCCCACCTCCATGATCTCATCAAACGCACCAAACTGTAATGTCTTGTATCTGTGCAGGGGGAAGGAACCTTAAGTATGCTTTTGTCTGGTTCAAAATAGCTTTTAAATATAACAATTATAATTTGTTTGGTATTACCTTGCTGGTATAACTAAGAAACCCAGCAATTTCCCTTTATAGCATAGGGAGAACCCAACATCCATGTCCTTGGTGCTGATTGGTTCATGTTGACCATGCAATGTCCTTGGTGCTGATCTGCCATCCACTCAAATACAACTACCATTTGGGTATCATCATGGATGTTACAGTTGTCAAACTGATCTTCAGATCATGTCCAAGGGCTAATAACATATTGATACTCAGAACTATATGTTAAGTCTTGAAAAACCTTCATAATTTGATATAAGACAATGGTGGTGATACATGTACCTGTCGATGGGTGGTCTGACATACTCGACGTAGTCACAACACTTGACCTCCTCCATCTGTTTCATACAGGACACATAGGCCAGTCTCTGCTGGATCTCACTCATGTCCAGGACCTGTAAACAAAATGTGGTAAACTCAGTAGGGGCATTATCATTAGATAACTTTAAACACTGTTTAGAGTCACATGTCCGAGGGTTAGGTGTAACAAGTCGTTCGGTATAATGTAGCCAGCTGCTGCTGCGCTGTGTGCCTGCGTAGCTGGTGTGTTATGCCGAAGGGCAGTTATACATGTACTGGCTATATAAATAGATACAGATACTGAATCTAGACAAAGCTTAACATGTAAAAAGAGGTACACAGCTTAATATCCTTATAATGAAAACTCCTTAAACCTCCTTACCCTGATCTTTTCCGTGAAGGGGTTCCACTTCTTATACAGGACCCACCAGCCAGACAGGTAGTCCCCATAGTGGGTCAGGTTACGATCGTCCTGCGAGCCGACATCCACCGCGATCACGAAGTTAGCACCCATGGACTTGGCAACATCGGCTACAGACCACACACAGAGAAAAAAGGCATGTCCACAATAATACAACAAAATCTAAGTGGAAAAACATCTTTTTCAATATATACAAACTGGTTTTGTACTTGAAGCTGGTGAGGATACAGCATCACATATTAAGAGAATAGTGTTTTTTTTTTAAATGTTAAAGGTGTTGATCATGATCTATTCAAACACTTGACAATGATAGTATTCAATTAATAAAACTGTAAATACTGTACTGTAGAATTCATATTAGGCTTTAGCACTACAATTTACAAGGCTAGGATCCAATATTTGTGATACAGAATCAAAATTGTTCAACCTAGAACATGTAGCATGCTTCTATATACAAGTAGACTGCATGCTCTTGTCATGTACTGTAATAACACTTTGAAGTTCTTTTTTCAGCACAATGTCATGAAGGACGTACTGACCTCAGAAATCACAGGATCTGGTGTAAATACAATAGTGGGGTCATATGTGTATTACCACTACTGGACTTACATGTACGATACATAACATTTATATTTAGATTAGACTTTACTTTCTACTTCTTATTTTTATACAGAGTAGTGAGACTTATGCCAGCAATATGGAACATCACACAGATCTCTAGCTGGATGATTCCATGTTGCCTGACGTGTACACTAAATGCCTTACCTGGTAGGTTGTTGACGTAACCCCCATCCAGTAACAAATGGCCATCTTTGGGATCGCAAAGCGGGGGGAGGTACCCCGATAGAGACATGCTGGCCCGAACATAGCGCCACAAGGAACCTATGGCAAAATAACACACATCTCTGTGTCAAAACTACTGGGTCGTTCACGGAGCTGGTCCAATACTGATGGAGCACAGCCTTGCTGGGAAACATGACCTGAAGCTGCCAATAGATGTGTGCAATTTTGGCTCATTTTTGAACTTCCTTCTTTTCTGTCTGTTTCACTGTTATGCCATCAAAATATTCTTGTCGTGCTACTGCAATTAAAAGCTTTGTGTTTTATGCTTTTGCTGCAGTGCATAGAAGACAACACTTCAAACAGGAAGAATTTGGTCATCAGAGTTTGTGAGTTTGCTGTGCTCCACCAGACTGCATTGGAACAGCCCACCACTGCTGTCCCGAGGCAGTACCTGGCAAATTATTCACGTAGCAGCCGTCAACAAGCAAGTGGCCATCGCGAGTATCACACATGGGAGGAAGGTAGGGGTGAAAGGTCATGCTGGCTCGCACATACCGCCACACGTCACCTATAGGAGGGCGAAACAAAACCAGAAAGGTCGACAGCTGGTACCGTGAGAGGCAGGTGACTCAGGGGTTGCCAAGAGAGCTATCCAACGATTGGATACCTTACAAACCAATCAGGAAAGCGGTGATGGTGAACCAATCAGGATCACTTTTTCAAACCCAATGAGGAGTCACCTCACTGAAATTCAAATGAGATGTGAACTGTTCAACATGAACCAATCAAAATCACTATGATCACATAGCTAACCAATAAGAACCATTGTCTCTTTTCTCTTGCTTTTGCTTGTTATGAAATGCAATGAAAGGAGTACTGCTGAATTAACTCTTTGAGATAAAAAGCAAACATCATGGGCATCTTCTTTCATCATATCATCATCACTTCTTTAAATGGCTTAGTCAAGTTCTTATTCTAAAACGGTTACCCCATTTCAGAACAAACTGGTTCGTTTCAAAATGTCAGAATACACAGAAGCTTGGCAACCCTCTGAAAGATGTTAGCAAACAATAGCATGATATACCAGTGCTCAAAATCAACTTATTCACATAATATTGCTAAAATGAATAAAAATTGTTGTACATATTGAATGGTTGTGCATTGTAACATAATCTTCTACAAGTTCAACATGTGCACATATGACCAAAACTTTATGACCCTTAAAGCTAATGCATAGCACTAAAAGGGTTAAAAATGACAGTCATGGTGGCAAACTCTCCCCACCACCTCAAGCTGTTGAAATGTCTGTGGAAGCTGATTTTGAGCACTTGAAAGACAAGAAAGTGTGAGGTGAACAAGGTTGAAGTCACCCTTAGGTGCCTAGTTGTTGAGCACAAGTCTCACACATATGTACAATAGTCAATATAGAATGAGGAACAAGTAAAATGGTGGACTATTTGAATCTCACAGATGTGTTAGGTATAACACTGTCAGCATGGAAGCAAAGTAAAGCAAGAAAGGAAAGGTGACTATAACACCCATAAACTGTAACAAGCAGTTTGAACAGATGACATGTGGGGTATACCGTATAGTCGTTTTAGGCAAACAAAATGTACATGTAACAGTTACCACTCTCTTTCATCCCAGACCCTGGTACTGCAATGAATGAGGTAACAGTGAACGTACACTGTAATTACTATACATGTACATGTACTGTGTGTTGATGTGTGCCTGTGTGTGTGCAGTCTATAGAAAAAACAGGGAACACAGTTTTTCTAGTTGCGAACCTCGAATAACCCTTACTATATCTGCAATTTCTTTTCATACAGTGTAGGTACTTAATGATTTTGACAATTTGAATTACTAGCTTTTTGATAAAAGCCAACTTCCAGAATCTCTGCCAACACAGACTTGTAACAGTTTTTGCACGCATCACTTGAACCATCTTACCATCTGTGTGGATTCTCATCTTGGAAGCCGACACGTCTGTGGTGATGTTAAAGTAAGGGATCCACAGGTCCTGGGGCGCACAAACACACAAACAAAAACAACAGTAAATTCATTGTCATTCACGAACACATGGTTTGAACACATATAAAAAAATATTTAAGTTCTGGTAACAATCTGATAGAGAGCTTTTGAAATCACCAATCAGGGTTTGGAAGAAGTCTATTGAGAAAAAGATTATGTCTTCATTCTTATTATTAATGATATTCCATCTGGGAATAAAAAAGGAAACAAAAAAGATACATGCGATTATTGGAAGGGGAATGAAAAGCAATGAAATCAAGAGATAATTTATTAACAAAACAACTAATCTTATCGTTTATAAAACTACCTTCGTACATATGTATTTTGCCTTAATCTGTTACTGGTATTATTGAAGCCATCATCATCATCATTGCTTATAATTGAGTATCATAAATTGGTCAGAGGCAGATCATACAAAAGGCATTGTATTAAAATTTTACAGGATGACAATGTTGCTATGAACGGAACTGAAAGCATTGGTCATGCTGCAAGCAAAAGAAGTGTTACTTCAACAGTTACTGTAACACTTTATCTCTCTCGATCAGATGCAAGCAAAAAGATCACATAAAGATCACAAACAAGGCTTCAATGATAAGCTGGTGCATATAACAGATAAATCAAAATTAAATTAAATTAATGCTGGAACAAGCATATTCCAAAACATATTCCCACCTTGATGGAATGAGAATGAAAAAGATATACAACAACTTAAGATTAACATAAAAATTAACGATGATCAGACAGGATCAGACAGGATGACTGAACAGTTCACCTCAGCTAAACAAACAAGGTTGCAACAAAAATACCTCAATCTGTTTGTCTCCGAAGACACCCTCTATACCCTTATTGAAGGCACCACCTGTTCAGTTGCAGTGAGATGTCACAAGTTAACACCAGTGCAGTGCTCATACATTCACCTCAAGCAGTGTGGATGTCAATTCTGGGCTCCATACAGAATGTACCATAGACTTTGATGCTATGATCTTCAGTAAATGTAATGCTGTTTTCAGTACTTGTTTGTTTTCAGTCCTTATAGACAGTAAAATTTTAGAATGCTATAAGGGCTGCATGGAGCCTGAGAATTTTCAGCCCAAAAGCTCTTGCCACAACCTGTACCACTAGTTCTGAGCCCTATTTCATAGAGAACAATGTGGTCTACATAAAGGGTTTGGAAATGAGGAATTCCAGAGTTGGACGATTTCTTTCAAAATAAAGGGATTAACATGATGAGTGACTCAGTTTTAGTGGTACTTGTTGTGATTTTTCACACGGTAGCTCTTGTATTTTTTACCTCAATTTGTTTGTCCACCAAGGCCTCTTCTATATCCCTGTTGAAATTGTAGCCTATCGAAACAAACATCTGATTTCCACATGGGTATTACATATATACCATGAGTGACACCATACACCAAAGTAAGTTGAATGCCAGTAATCAGCTAGGTTTGAGTATGTCAGTGCCTTCCTTTTGTTATTATTTTTTCAAAGAATGCTACATTTGTATCTATAGTGTTAGTATGCTGACAAAGGTATGACTTATTACATTATTTATGTTATAGTCTACAGTACAAGACCACACTGAATGTACAAACAATGTAGCCAAAGCATTGCTGCCTCAGTATGGAACAGTTACAACTAAAACTGGATACTCAACCACAAAAAAAAGCAAAAAAGCTGACTGCTTGCTTACATTGACTGCTGCATATCTCTTTATTAGAACATGCCCTATTCACGTTTAGTTCAGACATCAACTACTGATATATTAAATGTTCAATTCTGAAGCTTTCAGCTAAGATACAAAAAGTCATCAACATAATATTCCAGAAGAATCTGTGCTACTTGCCAGAGAACATGGAGGTGACAGGGTACGTCAGGTCGACAAGCTTCTTCCAGATGGACGTCATGTTCTGGACAAAGGTGAAGAAGGAAGCATTTTCAAGTGAGCTCAATCTTTCTTTAGATTACAGTTAAAACTGCACAAGAAGACCACTCAGGAGACCGATTAAAAAACCTCTGGTCTATACAATGTATGGAAGGTAGTTACAATACATGTAGACATGATTTGTTAATGCTTGTGTCAATGGGTGAAATTATCTATTAAGGGACCACCAAAAAGTGTCCATGCTATAGCCAGGCGGTCCTTAATATGTACATGTAAAGGTACACAATTTGTTGCCACTTCTACAGGTATATTTTAGGATATCATGACCTAAACACACTGGAATTTTACAACCTAAAGTATAATTCTCCACTTACAGAGAAGAATCCCCTGGCCCTGTCTGAGACTGCACGCCAGTTCCTCTCCTCTGCCCAAAGAGCGCCCATCAGGGCCCCGATACTGGTGCCCCCGATGATGTCCACAGGGATGCCCTGTTCCTGTAGAACTCGCATCACTCCAATATGGGAAGCACCTCTGTAGGAAACACAGTGTACAGCCTCAGTTACTAAAGCAGCCATTTCATGGTCACAGGATTCCATTAAGATAAAAATCAACCTTAATGCAGGTAAGAGTTAAAGTTAAGGCCCTTCCCACACCAGAAGGTACATATGGTGGTGCCCATCTCCATTTCTGTAGCCCTTGGACCACACAAGTTTTCTGCAACCACTACAGCAGGGGGCTAGTCCAATGGTAGTGGTGTGTATGTTTGACTCCCAATCTCTTTCCAAAATGCTGAGTGCTAAGCAGAGAAAGCAGTATGCACCATTTTTTAAGTCTTTGCTATGACTAGGACAGAGTTCATACTCATGCCCTACTGACTGCAAGGCGAACACTCTACGTACTGGCACCAATTCACTGTAGGATCATAAATACAGTAGATGAGTACCTTGCTCCGCCTCCCCCCAGCACCAAGGCCACAGATGTCCCCGTCAGGAAACGTGCCAGGCGGGAGAAGTCTGAGTGACGATCAGGGTCCTTCTCAAACATCTTCTCATACATCTCCATCTGGGAATGGGTTTAACACATCATATGCTGTGTATCTTCCTTATCCCAAAAAGGCTAAGAACTATATTACTGTCAAGTTTGCAAAGCCTAGACATGCAGGAAATATATACAAATGCTGTGTACTTTGTATGTCATTTCTCGCAGGCATCACAGTTAGTTATATGTGCGAGCCATTTTGCTTGAAAGACTCTGGATAGGGTAGTTTTTTTATGGTTACAAAGGAGATGTTTTAAATAAAAGGATGAAGGGCTGAACTTGACTCCAGGTCACAATGGAGCAGAGTTCCCAAAAACTTCTTGGCTGTCTTCTGTTCTTTTAAGTTCTCAATCGCTGAGGATTTGCTCTCGGGATTCTATCATTCGACACAAAATCTTACCACTTTCTTGGGGTTTTTGCGTGTGAATATCCTCTTGGGGCAGCTGATGTGGTGGTGGGAGGAGATCCAGCTGCGAGCATTCAGCCAATCAGCAGTGCCGATGGGAGACACCACGTCCTCCTTGTGCAGCAGCACCAGTTCCTTCTGAGCACGCACAGCCATCGCATCCATCTGACTCTCCAGCTGTACAGGTGGAATAGATGCCACAGAAAATATTAAAGTTAGACATCCAATGCAATTTCACTGTAGCAGTAAAACCACAAAAAAACACGAAATCTGTTTACTGCCATTTCTAAGCACATTCTGTCATCATTTCAGACTTGACGCATTTGAAATAGCCCCAAAACAAGCTACGTAAGGCATCTCTTTTTTTTATACCATCCATGGCCATAAATAGCTAAAACCAGCCGATACAAAAACAAAGCAACTGTATTCCATAATTGACATTGCATTTTTGCCTTGCAGGTATGGATTGGGATAGGATTGATTTAACTGGGTTTTTTTACAACATTAAAAGACTGAACAGAAAATTGACTTTGAAACTCAAGATTTTGCTGCTTTGTACTGTAATTGCATTGGATGCCTTTTTATTTAAACTTTACATTTAAGCCCAGTGAAGTATATGTTTGGATACCAATTTTCTATTGGTTATGGGGTTAGGCAGCAGGGAGAAGCAGGAAGAAGTCTTGTCTCCCATGATTGAGTCTCTCACTTCACTGACAGTTGGTTCCTTGTCTCCTATAGCCACGATGAGGATACAGTCAGCCTGCCTGATACAGCGCTGTGTCCATGCTGTCATCCTGGGGTCAGCCTGGTACAGCACGATCCTGTGGATGTCCTCCTGCTGTCCCAGCCAGCTGGACAGCCGGAACTCCTGTACACTGGGGGCCGTACAGTTCAACTAAACATTAGCAACATAACTGAACAACAGCTTCACATTAAAGATTTCATTTTTGCATGCTTCAACATATTAATGAACAGTAGTGGTCATACTGTGAGCAACCTTCATGGATCTAAAATTTCATACAATATATTACATGGAATATGGATGGACTAAACAGTTTGGGAGCAAAATTAAAATCAGTAGTAGTCTAATTCCAGTAGTCTAAGGATTTTGGAGGTTATTGTGTTGTACATGTACCTGTCAAATGCAGAGACTCCAAGTCTTGTCTTGATAATATCACTGGTTAGTCTCAGAGTTGAGCCTGTAAAATGAGGAGAGCATGAAAATACATGTAAGCCCCTTTAGAACTAGAAACATTTACCTAACCTATGGTAATCTGGTGACAAGATTGAACATCCTTTTACGTGTATTTTACTGTAACATTCATTACTCTTTCACCTTCACAAGGATGTGAAGTCTTAGATCTATACTTAATTAACATGTCTTTAAAGAGACAGGACCCAATAGCCTAAATTTCTAACACACAATAGTTGTCTGTACCTATTGCTGTAAGAGAGTGGTACATCTCCAGGGAGAAGGTGGTGAGTGGAACATCCTCAGAGGCAGGCAGCAGGGCCACGGTGGTCAGGTTAGCATTGGCCATGTGACAGGTCACACTCGGGGTGTCTACAGGGAAACCAGCACATCATTGGTACTTGTCTGATTCAGACAGAGTTTTGGTCACTTCATTCAAGGCACCTTTGTCACGTATTTATAGTTGAATACATTAAAATAGTACAAGAAGAAAGCATAGATGATCTTTTGCTTTGCTGTTTATAAGGATCAATATTCAACTGTCAAGTGCACAGCTAAAAACATGTTCATATAGCTCAGATTACTGTACAGAAGGCTAGATTTGCAGTGGTTTCTCATACTAAGCAGTGTTCTGTGGAAGAGAAATTTTAAATCAGGAACATGGAAGAAGTGAACAACAAAAGATCAAAGATTAAGAAACAGGATGAGGGAGGTTCCTTGGAAACATGCATTCTGAAACAGGCTTTGTTATGAATATGATATCATAACTAGTCTAAGAGTAGTTGTTGTCATTACTTTAATGAAACAAACTTTAGGAAATAGTTAAACATAACACAAATTTCAATATTGTGGAACAAGACAACATTTCTAATGTAACATTGAACAGTCAAACTGTACAACATGACTGAAGAGAAGCAGATATAATTTTTTCCTTCACCCATAAACAGATTTTGTTACATATATGTTCAAATGTAAAAACACTAGTAACTACATTACACTGTAAGCTGCTTCAACCTTCATCTTAATCTTGATAGATTGATGTACAACAGGAGGATATTGCAGTGGAGAAGATGACACCATTAATGCATGCATTCTATGAATTATACAGAAGTTAAGAGCTCCTAGCCCATGAGAACTAAAAGTATGAACACCCTGAACGTGGGATCATACAGTACCCCAGGAGTGCTGACGTGGGAGGTAGGCTGGGTTCATCATGCTGGCTGTTCACACCAGAAAAAAAAACAAAAAAAGCAACAAACATGCAGCACATGACGACACAAACACTGTCTAATTCTACATGCAGCAATGCAAGCTGAAAATAGCATTTTTTCTTTGTGAATCAGTTGAAAAATTGGAAGAAAATTATGTATTTTCCTTATAATTTTGGGGGCATGAAATGCATCTTAATCAATGTTCTGAAAATATTGCACGCAGCCTTTGATTCAAAGCAAGTGTATCTATATCATATTAACTTATATGTGTTATCAGCTGAAAGCAAACCTTGTGTTTACACAAAGAATATTTGCACTCTTTCATGCCACATGCTTATGCTATACAACAAACACAAATCTAAACACAAAGCTTGCAGTAACAAAAATCAATATAGCAACAGTGCAACAAGCATTTTCTAGCCACAGACATGCAAGTCTTTAACATTGATGCAGAAACTTTGTGTGATGTATCATGGTATACAGGTACAATTTACATGTACATTGTACAAAATGTACCTGGCTAGAATCCTAAATGAGGTTTAACAACAAGGACTTTTCGGTATTTTGAATTTTGAGAAGACTCCACACACAAACCTTAATCATTCGACATTATGATAGCACTGTGACCGTCTTTTCATCAAATCTACCCATTACAGTGTGTCTGGAGTTACAGAGTATTTTTGAAAGCCATCCTTGTGCATGTTCTTACCTGGAATGTCGAGAAGAGGTGTCTGTGGTCTCTGCTGCATGTGGCCCAGGATACGCTGACCCAGCAGGTGGATCAGACGTGTCACAACCTAGAAAAAACACAAACATGTCACTCTCAAACAGTAGGATTCAAAACACATCACTTGATGTACTATAGCTGTCTGTATAATGTTCAGTCTGCGATAATCATGTATAGGTAAGGTACCATGTAGTTGCTACGTAGCCTACTTGCAACATCCGCCATAATGAAACCTATTACATATGCTAGTTATGAAATTGTGTTACACCCTGGTCTCAAAACAGTTACTGTAAGTATCAAAAGAGATATTTAGTAGCACACCTACTTTACACCTCACACAAAAATGATAAGACACAAAGAGGATATCTCTGAGTCTTATCTTAGACTGACCTGCGGATGTTTTCTCTTGATGGTGTCCAGCAGCCCAGCAGGCATCTTGGCCAGCTCCGTGTCTCGGATAGCGTGCACGGTGGAGGCTCGAGGGGACTGGGTCAGGGTCTCAACCTGAACAACACATGTCATCCAATACATCATCTTCAATACTACTACATGTAAGAGATATGCTAAACTCTTTCTTGCTGGAAGCAATCAAAAGTGCTTACTTTGATATAGTCTGAAAACATTGATGATATCTTTCAATCTGACCTAAAATCTGGTTTGAAGTAAAACATAGTTACTGTATTTATCAGAAAAAAATATACCATAATTAAAAGGAAACAAGTCAATTTGAAGACTCAACTGCAAAGTAAGACGTAAAACATTATGTATATAGCTTTAAAAATCAATTAGTATTCAAAAAGATTATTTTATGTACGGTAACAGCTGTTGCAAGGAGTGATAAACAAAGACTTTTACCTTTACTAATTTAATAGCTATATGAGGATGACTGGATGAAAATTTGCCTCACCACTCCGACGATTTCCCCCCTGCCGTACTCTCCCATCAGCTGTTTCCTGCCGTTAGCGAGGGTGTGGACGGACCGCAGACGTCCGTTCAGCACAACATACGTGGAGTCTGACGGGTCCCCTTGTCTGCAGAGAACACAACTTCCACTTAGCCTCTATTTAATAATTATTAGTAACCACAAATACATGAAGGTCAATCATAATGTATTGCTCTATCTCAACCTAAGAATGTTGATAACCTACATGTTCATGTACAAGGAAAGGAAAAAAAGTTAACATTAAAAATCTTTGATTTGTCTTTTTAAAAGAAGAAGCTATGAGGAATTTCATAAGCCTGAGCTTTAGTTCTGCATTTATCAAAAATAGCTTACAACATGTACTTTTATTTTGACTTTCTGTAGATAAAGCTATTAAGAGAGGGTGTCTTTACAGACCTGTAGAGCGCCCTGCCTGCATCTATGAGCATCCAGTCCAGGGCAAAGTCAATCTGGCGTACAAACGGGGACATCCTGCTCACAAAGGCGTGGGCAACGTTCAACACCACGTGGGGACAGTCCCGCATTATACTGTAATTACAAACAGTGAATAAAACATCATTGTGGTCTGTATTGTTCAAGCAGCCAACCCTGACTTAGTGAAAAAAAACAGCACTGATGATTTGTACAGCATATCTAAGACTGTACTTTAAATCAACTGATTAATCTTTAACTAAGTGACTGTATATCTATTCTGTGAAGTTATTAATCATCTATCAACTGATCAAATGGCATGATCATTGTCATGAATAAACAGTAATAGAACAGAAACTTAATGACAAAGCATGCATTAGACTCTAATGCATGGAGATTCATAGATGGTAAAAAAACGTTAAGAAAACTTACCTGTAGAAGTTGGACTTAGTGATGGCAACCACCCTGCTGTCCTGTTTGGCCTTGACACTGAAGAAGGAGGGCTCTCCTGTCAGTGTGGCTAACACTCCCACCAACTCACCGGAATGGGACACTATCAACACTGTCTCCTACATGGTGGATAAATAGCAGAATTTTTAAGAGAATAATATTGCACCTGTAAGTTATGAAACAGTCATGCCATCAAATATCAGAGTTATCAACCAAGAATTGAGGTGTTCAAAAACTTGTATTTTCCAAGAACTACAGTAACTGTATTGTAGAGTGGAACTCATTGCCACCAAGCACAGTTAGGACATCATCACTAGAATTTGCTTTCTAGTAGTACTAGAAAGCTTTAAACAACTCCTGCAATCAAATGTGCAAAGATTGAATGTAACAGGTCATTCGGTGTAATATACAGGTAGCTAGCTGCTGCCGCGCCACGCGCCTGCGAAGCTGGTGTGTTACGCCAAAGGGCAGTTATACTGGCTATACCGATACAGATCTGCTGGAAAACAGCACAGAGTCTGTGCCACAGGCAGAGTATTACTACTAACTGACCTCCTCCTCTGGGTCCACAGTTTTCTGACAGACCAGGAGTGTTCCTGTGGCAACAAAGAACAGACTGGAGTCCTGGTCTCCCTGGTGTACCAGGTACTGTCCTGCACGGTAATGTTCCAGGGTCAGTCTGCCTCGCAACAGGGTCTCCTCCTGGGGGAAACGACAGAAATAGTGGGGTCGTGTGGCATAAATGGTAGAGTGAAAGCTCAGAACCAAGAGGTTCCGGGTTCAAATCCTACCCAATGTCACCGATCTAGTGCCCTTGGGAAAGGCACTTTACACGACTTTCTTCACTTCACTCAGGTGGAAGTGAGTACCTAGCTTTCGCTAGAGACGTCCCTTGGATAGGACGTTACATGGAGGTCCCATGTTTGGGGAGACCCACACCCCATGCACGTTAAAAGAACCCATCGCACTTATCAAAAAGAGCAGGGGTTCTTCCCGGTGTGAGTGGTTGAAGAAATTCAGAAACTCAAGACATTTACTCAGTCTTTCTTGTTTGTATGATATATTAATACATAAGCAAGAAAGCACATAAATTTATTATTCTTGATAACCAATGAGTAAACGAATTGGCCAAACAGCCAAGTAGTTTGGAAGATACATTTGCCTGCTCATGTTTGCGCAGCATTTTTTTAGAAGAGTATTTCTAACAGTAACAGAAGAAGAAAAGTCAAGCAATGGTATATCATATGTACAGCACTTAGATCCATGCCAAACCTAAGCAAGGGTGTCCAGCTAGCAATGCCTTGGCTATTCACTTTTAGGAAACTGAAGTCAAGAAAGTGTCCTTACATCTAAGCCGAACAATTTGGCCAAGTCTTCCGTTGCTGCATCCAAGACCTCGTCATCCTCCGTCCACTGTTGGTACTTGGAGAGGACGTCTGCCTCCGAGCTCTCCTGGCGGTCAAAGAACGTCGCCCCGTGGAGAAAACTGTCATCATGGCTGGTGTGGCGGTGCCTCTGTACAGGATACAGAATAACAATAAGTTTTGTACGTGAACATGTTGAATGTATAAGGCCTAGGAAAAAAATGTTGTGTTTTCTGTTTCAGTCTTGTTTTCAATGTAAATGTTGGAAAATCGATTGTACATGTACAACGTTTCATCACTCATGTGTCAGATCATGGAGCTAAAAATTGGTCAATCAGCTGAATAATTTATGTCCACCCCTCCCCCCCCCCCCAAAAAAAAAAGGTAGGGTAGGTCGGGATTCAGGAAACAGGAAACACAACATTTTTTCTCCTAGGCCTAACCTTACTTCTATTTCTGTTTGAACTCGAAGGTCCCTTTCCTTGGCACTGCTAAAAGAATTTTCATCAAGTTCAGCACTCCTTAAATCCTTTATTGTTTAGGATCTTTCCTATCTAACCATTGTTTGCACCACCAACAACACTACCACCTCTCCCATCACCATTGACACACCATAAACTCACGTTATCCTTTACCAGAGGACTGGTTTGTGCAGAATGTGAACTCTGAAACATGGAGGGATTATTTCAACTTTCATAGATAAAGTGCAGCGACACAACAAAATGTATATCTACCGGTAGAACAACCCTAATTTCAAAGCATATATACATTCAATGTAGCTCCATTATCATATACTATGCCTATACAGTCGAGGGCCTGGGGTCAATGTACAAGTAATAAATTTAGGATGTTGCAAGGGACAACAGGCAGGCACCAGAATCCCTTTGTCACCATGTTCACCACTAGTACTACATGTATGTTAAAACTCACATGGCGTACTATAATTCTAGGTCTGCCTTCCCCACTCTGTAAAGAAATTGATATGTCAAGAGGAAAGAGTACTTTGGAATTAAATTTTGCCTGCAAGTTAAATCCCATCACTACCACAACAACCTGATTTCACCTCAATAAGCTTGATAAACAAATTAGTGCACAAACTTTTACAGAACTATGACTGCTACATGTGCATGCAAAGCAATAGGCTATTCTTACAATACTCAATGGCAACATTTTCAGTTTTAGTTCTACGAGTTTCATCCAACTTATATTTATTTGTTCTGAAGTCTTGGTTTGATTTGCTTCTATGCTATCATGTATTACCATTCTCTCTCTAACCCCCTTAAAATACAGAACTGGTAGCCAAACGGATACTTCAGTGTGCTTAAGGTTACCCACTTGACACAATACTGGGTCAGTCTACTCAGAGGAAGACCAGAGTGACTGGTGAAAAGCTCTAGGTGAGAGAACTTTTTTGTGTTGGATCAAATTTTAAAGGTTTAACTCTAAACATGTAACTACCGAACACAGATGAACTTTCATGATAGCACAATGCACCAGATTTTCTGTAATGTTGAAAACAAAGCCTTACGTGTCTCCTGGCCACTGGAGGAGTGCCGACGTAGCCCATCACCCTGGCTCTGTCACAGGCCGTGTCGAAGTCTGAGGGACCTGACTCTGCACCGCTCCCCTCACTGTCCACTGACATGCCCCGGAAACTTGACAGACGCGAAATACGCGCACCTAGGGGAGGACATACATGTATTATAGACCTATGGTGAAAATGCATTCTTTTCAACACAAGGAAAGCTGTGGTGCAACAATCATAACCTTAACAGCAAAATAGGAAAAACAATTGCCAATGTGCATATTGCATATTAATATTTCCTGGATAATTGCTGGATATTGCAGAGAAAAAAACAGCATTAAATATTATTGTCTTCTGAGGGTGACACCAGAGGAAAAGTCAAAGCAAGGATCGATGTCCATTCTCCATATGGCTTTCTCACATCTTTTCCTAAAGAAACTTAAAAAAGAAAACATGTAAATCATTCAAAAAAAATTTGATAGAGGGAACATTTAAGCACTCCATCAAGTTGCCATGCCTGAAAAAATTATACAACCAAAAAAATCAAGGTAATTCTCATACTTTCCAAATAAACTTCTGTACCTACATCATGTTTAAGTCTTTCCTAACATCAAACTTAAAGAATGCTGACACTAGTACTACGCTATCATAACAATATCACACTGCTCTTCTCTCCAATGCCATAGATCATAGCATTCTGGAAATTGCTAGCACTGAGCAGCAATTTGCACCCCACACAACACATGTACATTTCTGTAAAAATTAAAGGTCAGTGACGGGACGGGTTCATGTGTACTGATCAACATGCAGTAACTCATTATTACTGTGTAGGAGAAAGTCAGAAGATGTACCATATGTACATGTATTGTATACCTTCTGTATTGGATGAAGCGAGAAGAAGGGCAGGTTGAAGAGCAGATCCTACGTGTGAGCAAGCAGGGAGAATAGGGCAGCAAACAGGTCAGTATGGAACAAGCAGGGACACTTTGGGTACCAAGTCTACAACTACATGTACATGCTATGTGTCTAGTGTGAAATTCATGCATGCAAGTCTTTCATGCAATTTCAGACTCAGAGTACAAGTAAAACATTCAACAAATGATTACTGAATGTGATTAATTGTGCCAGTCATAGGATGGTACATGTAATAGGAGTCAATAAGGAACTTATATGTACAAGTAGCATGCAGTTTATCAGTATACTAGTACTGTAGTTAATATGTTTGCAATTGAAAGGGCCGTGCCATCAATGACAAAAGGATGAATTGATGGGGAGTTTTAACTAAGAGAACAAAGAAGAATATAAGTTCTCATTTAAAGTATATGCTTCAGTGTTTACCCTGAGACAAGAAACACTGAGGTTCATGTACACAATGTATGGAGGACTATTCCTGTTGTTGGCCTGTGAGGCTCTTCATGTATACCAAGAGGCAAACAAATAAAGAATCCTCCCCAGTTATACTACAAGTACAAGGGCAGCCCTTGATAATGAAAGGAGCTACAATCTGGTGAGAGCATACCTAAGCTCATGGCACGTCGGCGGCGCTCCTTGACTGGAGATGGGGGAATATGGCAGTGAGGGGCTATGAGTAACCTTAACTGTTATGTACAATGTACATTTGTACATACTGGGTTCCTAACTACACAACCAAAGGGATTTTATCTTCAATAACTTTTCAGAACTGATACTTTCCTCAAGGCATAATGAACTCTTCTACCCTTCCCTTGCATATGTAGTCTAGATGAATTCCCCAGTATGATGAACCTCTTACATACTGAACATACCGGTAGCATCTGTCTTCTCTGTCACAACCAGTGGAAGAGTAGCTTTTCAATGAGCCAAACTGGCCTGAGATCACTTTTAATAATCACTTCTTTTCCATATTGTGGGCTTGTAAGATAAAACCCATTTTGATTGTGTGGCCAAAAACCCAGTAAATGTTGATTAACCAACCTGATGACAGTACATACTGCATATAGTTGCATCACAATAGTATAACCATAACTCTGTTGAGTCAACATTCAATAACACATGTATCTCATCTATTGACACATTTCTGTACCAAGAAAGGATTGACAACAGCAATTTGGGGGAAAAGAAAAGGAGGGAGATAGAGGAAAAGAAGAAAGGTTTGATAAAAAACAACACTGACTGCACAAAGTACTTCAAGAACTGGGGAAAAGAAAACAAAACTGACTTGAACTAGAAGACAGGGTAAGACGTAGCTTAAAGCATCTGGAAGAAGTGACAGAAGAGAAGACAGTTAGGAGAAGGAACACTTGGGTTGATCTGATGGAGGGAAAAAATTCATACCAGGCACATCCAACTGGGCAGTGGCACGGGACGGCCGACTGGTCTTCGCTGAAATCTGTTCACTGTCACTCCAGGAGGCTGGTAAGGAAACACTGAGGATTAGTGCACATTGTAGAGTCTACTATAGATCATATGTACACATTTCCAGCTCTAAAATCATATATGCACCAAACTGTAACATAAAATGATCAGTTGGACTAGAGTTGAACAATTCTGTGCAATTCTTGTTCTAGCACTGTAGTGCTAAATAGCACCTCCACCTATACAACGTAAATGATGACTAAAAAGCTGAACCAAAACTTGTGATACAGTACGAAATTCTGACATTTAAAAAGAAAAAGTATGATTTCCAACAAAACTTTGGGATAATAAAGCAATCATAACCTGCCTATCTTTATAATTAGAAATTAAGGAATACAGAATGTAACATACGTGCAGCATCTTCAAAGTTGACAGATCTGATGACCTTCTCTGTAGAACTCCCTACAGAAGTGGCGCTGGCTTTCTTAGGAGACTTGGGCTGTCCAGTGGTGTGGGAGGGGTGGTGGTGATGATGGTGGTGGTGGTGATGCTGGTGTAGGGACTGTAAGAGAACATTTTACAAGGCTTAGCACTGCACTAACAAAATTAGAATCAGATATATATGTATTTTTTAATGAGTGAGAGAGTGAGCGTGTTGGGTTTGTAACTTCCAAGTGGAAACATATAACGTTTTGTATCAAATTCATCTGTCTCAAACAACAATGAAAAGGGAAAATTACACTTCTTTGAAGGCTTAGCATTTCAGATATCATGAAATACAGTCAATGCTGTAACTCGTATTGAAACAGATTGTATGAAAAAAACAAAATTATAGGAAACTAGAGGTCGGAGATCTCATGTCTTCGTCAGAGGTACATCGTTCTAGAGAAATTAACATGCGTATTCTTCAATCTTTTTAATAATCAATTTGGTCTAAAGAACAAAAGAATCTCTGTACTATTTTTATGGTACAGAACACCCTGAAACGGTTTGCCGCAGATTATACAGATGCGTCGTCACCCGTGTTAGCCCCCCCCCCCCT